>NC_074711.1:8158433-8300933 GCF_947242115.1 Biomphalaria glabrata | reverse complement strand
TGAAGCTCTTCAAAATCGACACTGGCAACTGGGAAGAGGTGGCACTGGACAGATCCACATGGAGAGAGAGCATAAAGGAAGGGTCACAGATTGCAGATGTCATACACAACAGAAGCAGAAAGAAGGGTGAAAATGCAACGGCGCCTGGTGATTATATATGCCCAACCTGCGATTGCAGCTGTGTATCAAGGATTGGCCTCTTTAGTCAAACAAGAAGTTGCAAAGGGAAAAGATCGTCTCTCGAGACGTAAAATGCCACAGACAGGTATAATATTAATTTGGTTGTGTTCTAAACACTTCTGTATACTGAAGTACCGATACATTTTTTATTGTTTCTTAAAGTAAAAATTGCAACATTTTTTACATTTTTTGTTTTTCTTTAGAATAGAAGACGAATAGTTAGATAAGTGGGAAGTAGACACTTTTTTTGTTGTTGTTGTTGCTGTTGTTCGTAGGCTTTCTTCAATTTTCTCAAGCTAACCATTAAATTGTAAATATAGCGTAATAGATTTAGTAAGTAGACTAGTAACAAGAAACACATTATATAATCCTTTTTTTAAGACAATACCTACGTTATAGGACTTATACAGTCGTTATTTTCTATTAATGACTGTCACGAATGAATGTGTGTATGTATGTATAATCTATTTTTACACTCTGCGCGAATGACCGGAAGTGTGCTTGTTGTCAGAGAGTGGACAGACAGAGTCCAGCTTGTGTGAGATGCCGTAAAGATTATCAGTGTATGTGTTTGATCGAGTGTTACTGGTTTATTTATAAATACAGCTGGACCAGGGACACCTAGACGTATCGAGACCTAAGGTAGTTTGTACTGAGTTATAAGTAGATAAGAGTATAAATATAATAGGAAAGCTGTAAAAATAACTAATAAATGTTAGATTTAAAAAAATGGAACATTTTTGCTTCGCTTCTTTCCCCTTTCGTAAGCCCCGAGAAATACTCCTGGTTAAGTGAAAGCATAGATCTACTACACTATATAATATTCAAATGATAGGCCTTTAGATCTAGACTTAGAAGACGAAACGCAAAATGTTCCTGAACATTGATTTATTAAACTCTTGAATGAATGCGGAAAAATCATTAGACATATAGTCTGTTCAAGATAAATATTTTCTAGTTCTCTAGCCATTTCTTTCTTTTTTTTTTACTTTGAAAAATTATAAGTCTCAAACTAGAGTTTTGCCATGTGACCATAGATTACATTAACTGTCAAATTTCAAGAAAAATCGTTAGAGCTATTTTCGAGATAAGTGTTCAACCAACCTACCCAGAAGTCTCCGCAAAGGTACGAGTTAACTATAGTATTGTAAAAAGCGACAATATTTTATTAAAAATGAAATGTGTTGCAGACGAGATTCATCTTCCCGCCAAAATTGATCCATTCGCTACTGTTCCTGTTACCCATGAATCTACCAGCACTGGCCTCTACACAACGGGTCACGCTACATCCACTTCGACAAGCCACCAATTAAGCTGCACCACGAGATGGTCTGCTGCGTCTGCTGTTGGAGATGATAAGACAACAGAGGTCGGCTGCAATGATGGAGAAATACTGACCGGATGTTCCAGTATCTTAAAGGTGAGGTCTAAATGAAAAGTCTCACGAGAAGTTCAAGTCTTACTAACAGCTTTTATTGATCTGCATATCTGTTGGAAACGTTCTTCACTGACGTCAAAGTAAAAATGTTGGTCATGCTCCGGAAGCAGGGGCTTAGCTAGGAATTTGCCATCATTTGGGGAACCCGGAGGCTTGCCCTCTTTGGGGAAACCCTGCATTTCGCGTAATATTTAATATTTATTGTAAAAAAACACTCATTTGGATGCCCCCTCAAGTGGGGGCCCGAAGGCATTTTCAATTTCTCCCCCTCCTCCCCCACACTAGCTACGCCACTGTCCGGAAGTCCCTAAAAGGAACTAATTCGGCTTTGTCTGCGTTAGATTGACAAAATACACCAGCTGACCACAAAACATATTGAGCCAAAAACTCACTAATCATGTTTTTATGTGTGTGTGTGTGTGATTCAGATTCCTACAGCCTTTTAACGGGTCTATTCCCCACAGTTGTTTGTCATAACTCCTAATGCCTTCTGAATTATGAATAATAATATTAATAGAAATACACTTGAAAATAAGGATTTCTGTCAATCCATATAAACAAAGGTATGCCGGTAAATGGTTTCTTGTTTTATCATTGTATTTTCATTCAAACAGAATAATGACTGGGTACGAGACGGGGAGAAAATGGCGGTCACCAATGGAAAACCAGTTTGTCAGGCCATCAATGGCGCAGGATCTCACATAGGTATGTTGTTGTTTTTTTAAAGCTAGAATGGAACATTCGGTTTATTGGAAACATAATTGACTGTGAATTTTACCTAGATGAAGATTCCAAACTTTTTCAATAAGTTCAAAACTAAAACCAAACAAATTAATAACACTGTCTTAGAAAAGACTTCAAATACTTAACGTAAGTTTTATTTTAACGAAATGAAGCTGATTATTAAAAAATAATAATACATTTTTACAGTTTTGCAATGATATTATACGATTGCATGAGAACAATGAGAAATATACTATATCTTATCTAAAAGGCACCCAGGCCGTGGCTCGCTGTTGTAGTCTAAGTGGGCTGACATGTACTTATAAATCTGCTGGACCTGCGGGTATTGGTGTTGATGACCAGCTTGTGATCCCATGTGCTTCTGATGGCTATCCACTGGGTAAGCTGCTTAGTCTAATAATGGGATATGCGACTAATTGGCTAGTCCACATAGCTCGCAGTAGCTTGGCTCTTTAGTAGAACATGTCACTTGTATTTATGCTAATGTTTTGTTCCTTCAATGTACGTACAGGTTGTGCTGCTACGTCCTGGCTGTCTACTTTTGATGGAACAATTTTCACGAATACATCTTGCATAGCTCAGAATGATGAGCCTAGACCAAGTAAGTCAATTGTCCAGAGAATAAATATCTTACTGTCAGTATTTGAATCATTCACTTATATCGTTTAATAAGAAATAGTATCTTATCTCTGCCTGTGGTCCTATCTGGAGCAAAGACCACCAACAACCTTTTTCCAGTCGTTTCGGTTCTGGGCGTGGCTCTCCAACTGTCATGACCATCTGCTTGGCATCAGCTTCCAAATCTCGGCGCCATGTATTTCTGGGCGTCCCTACTTTCTCTTTCTTGGAAGATTTCTGGTGAGGGCTTGTGATATTGAATGCAGGATTACGAATGATGTGGCTTATCCACCGTCATCGTCTCTGAAGGATATCTACTTCAATGGGATGCTGCATTCGCTCTTTGTAACAGAAATATATTTAATATCATATTAATTAGAGATTGGCCCACTGAAAGGTAGCCCGTATTTATCTTCATTCATTTCTGAATTAGAGCAGATCATATCACGTGTTTTGTGCACTCTTCTGATTTTGAAATCCTGCAATAGGGCGATTGCTACTTTTTTACTGGGTAAAAGGAGGCTCGGTGGCTGAGTAATAAAGCTTTGCACCGAGGGCCCCGGGTTCGAATCCTGGTAAACACTGGGATTTTTTAGTTTCGGGATCTTTGAGCGCCTCTGAGTCCAACCAGCTTTAATGGGTCCTGACACTAGTTGGGGAAAGGTAGAAGCAGTTGGTCGTTGTGCTGGTCACATGACACTCTCGTTAACCGTGGGCCACAGAAACAGATGACCTTTACACCATCTGCCCTATATATTGCGAGGTCTGATAGGGGAACTTTACAATATTTATAGTTACAAGAATCAATGACATGAACATAAAGTAACCCTTGCTCTTGTCTCGACAGCTGTCTACGGCAGTGCTGCGTGCTGTAAAGGTGGAAACATCAAATGCTCAACTCTGGTGTCAGCCCCAAGTGGTCACAATGTTGGGGACAAAGCGTCCATTAAATGTCCGAGTGGTCAAGTGATGACTGGGTGCAACGTGTTCACAGAGAATGCCAAAGCTGCTGGAGCTTATATTGAAGGTAAACTTCATTGTATTCTTTGCCTGCAATAAGAAGCGTGGTCGAGAGGCTAAGTGCGCCTGAACTTGGCTTGGCTTGGCTACCTAGAATGGGTTCGAGGTTCGACACCCGACTCGGGCAGAGTTGTGTTTACTGAGCGCCTAAAGGCAGCACGGAAAACCAACTCCTAGATACCCCCTCGCCCCCCACTGGTCCACAAATGAGATTGGACCAAAAGCGCTCTGAGCATGCTATAATCATGAAAGTAGCGCTATATAAAAGCCATAATAATAATAATAAATTCAGTAGCCGTAATCTGTTGCAATGTTATGTGTGTAGCCAAGGACAAATACCAATGTAGATCAGGAAATACTTTTCAGTTGTTCATTCAGATCCGATGGAATAAATCAATATTGCAGTCGTACGGACCTATAGAGAGTTATTTCCAATGTATTGTAATATTTTCAGTTTTTTCCACTACTCAATTGTACTCTATTACAAACAAAATAATTTCAATACTTATTATAATTCAGTCAACAGGTGAACTAGACTTCCATTAAAAAGCTCTTTAGATCTATATTTAACTAGGACTTAAAGATCTACACCTAGATCTCAGTTGTAACTTCCAGTAATCATTACAGCGATTTCTCAATCTTAAAAATATTGCTTCATTTCAACTGCTATACTATTCCTATGCTTATAGCGTCATATAATTTTCCGTTCGAAGGATTAACTTTCATGTAGTATAAATAAATATTTCGCGACTTAAGGTTGCCATTTACCAAGTGACACTTTGTCAATTATGGAGTTTTGAACTTCTGATTACTTTCTTTATAAACCTTCTGGTTTCAGCTCAAAACGGTGCTGATACTTGCATAGCTGTTAACGGTTATCCAAGATTTGGACCCGAGAAGGGAGTTCAAGCCTACATTACCTGCTGCCATGTCTAGATCCTTATTTGTTGCTTCCGCGACACTCATGTACATTGAGATCATAGACATAAATAAATATAGACTGGCCGAAGGAAGTAACTTCATGTAACTTGAAAACATGTATATCTATTGCATTCGGATTTCCGAATTATGAAAAATTGCATGATCTTCATTCTTAGAGATTAAACAAAACACTAGTGAACATATTGTAATACATATATAGGTTATGACTGAAATAGATATGAATCCTTAACTTTTATACTGCTCATAAATGCTGTATAATAAAGTACACAAAATTGCAAGTCACAAATGTTCGTTTCATAAAACTCTTTAATCGGCCAGTCTATATTTATTTATGTCTATGATTGAGATATGGAATTTTTTAATATATATATATATATATATATATATTATGTTTTGGTCAGTGTCTCGTGAGTTCATAGACTACATTTTATTTCTGAATGAAAATAAAATTTTGAAAAATAATACAAATTTGATTTCTAAGATTTGCGTTTTATTTCTAGAATAAATGTTGAGTCTAAACTTATTTGAAACTGTTTTTAATTATTCGATAATATTGTTTTGTTGTTTCTTATTTCTGACTTTATTTCACTTTTTATTTAAACAGCTCCCTCTGTGCTCTTAAGATATAGTTTTGTCTATTACCTTTAATTTTACCTATAATCTCAAAAAGCCTTACACTCAACCTGTAACGTTATTGGGCGCCTCACACTCAGCCTGTAACGTAATTTTGCGCCTCAGCCTCAGCCTGTAGCATAATTTGGCGCCTCACACTCAGCCTGTAACGTAATTTTGCGCCAAACCCTCAGCCTGTAACATAATTTGGCGCCTCATACTCAGCCTGTGACTTTAAGCCTTGTGTTCATCACAACAATACTTTTCTACACACACACACACATACACTGGGTGTGCTGAGTTAATGCAAAGGACTTATTTAAGAGGGGGCGGGGGCGTCAAATTATTACACTCTTAGCTATCTACACGAGACACAATTCCCTGTCCAGTAGTCGGTGATAATACATTACTAAGCCTGCACATTAGTTTTCATGATCTAAATGGTTAATGATTGCAAAGGTAAATGATTGTTATTAAGCTGCACCGTCTTCCTTATCTCTAAGGAGTTCAAGGCTAGGAACTTAAGTTTACATTGTGTCCAGTTAAAATTAAGCGTATCAAAACAATTTAATTCATTAAGTACCAGTGTCCCCAGCATGCCTGTTTTAATCGGGTTTATTAAATGGTATTTTTATTAAATTATAGCACTAGAAATTTAAATACCATTCACAGCCCCATAAGTAATGAAAAGTTTGATTTATTTGGCTTTTAATAATAAAAAATCATGATTTAAAAATGGTTTTATGATTATGATTTTATCTATTATGAAGTAATGAAAGTGAAAGTAATCCTGTCCACCCCCACAAAAAGAACATCTAGATCTCCTGGCGGTCGACAAACAAGAACACATTCTTGTCTTGTTCTGAGATTCCGAAAAAAAAAAAAATCAAATGTCAACAATTTTTTCTATATTCACGTGACTCTGCATTTTTCGATATTCCTACAATGATCATTTGCATGCATGAGCAGGAATTGAAGGTTTAATTACTCAAATTGTCCATTTTGACAGGACAAGATTAGTTGCCAATCGTAAGATTTATAACTGATGGAAAGTAGACTCTTATCATTAGCTTATTAGCTTTGTAGGTGAGTAGATTGTATATGAGAGAATGATTTTGGTGTTGAGAGATACCTTGTTTGTTTATCCCTTAGACTAGGGGTGGGCAACCTTTTTCTTTCGAGGGCCGGATTAAAAAAAAAAATGGGGAATGGTGGGTCGCATATATATATATATATATATATATATATATATATATATATATATATATATATATATATATATATATATATATATATATACCAATATAGGAATTGTAACAAGAGTTAGTAATAGAGCTCATTTTAGGAATTTGAAAAAAAAATTATTATGGTCTTTTGACATCACAACATTTTACCACAAATGTAATTTTTACTTAATGTGAAGTATTTAATTCTTTACACACGTACATTGTGTTCCGTAAGTGTGGAACTAGCTTACTTATTACTACACTTGTTTAGTTTCAAACAAGGGCAATAAAAAGGTTTGTTCACGATGTAGGTGGACCCAAATAATGTGAAAGTTTATCAGCAAACTATTTTAATTAAAGTATGGACATACAGCTTCTGGCACCCATAAAGCTCCCACGGAAAAACTGACTGACCCTAACTTCTCTTACACGTCATAATTTGATTGGAGGTATGTCTTCTGGAGCTTCTGCACTAAATGCTCAGCTGGGGGTATTGAAAACTGGTTTTTAAGATCTTGACGTCTTAAAATGATTCACATTTCATGTGCAAGCAACCTATTGCAATTCTTCTGATATTTCTGCTGTAAAACTTGAAGTCTGTCTTTCACTCTCATTAGAAATGTTAGTAACGTCACAGTCAATGTCTTTTAACTCTCTCTCCGTAATTATTTACCACATTCTGGTGGAATCAACGTTGGTATCGTCAGTTAGGAGAGAAAGAGTTAAGGAACTGAACAATTTCTTCCTTGAGATCCCACACTATTCTCAATACCTTGCAGTGCTAAGCCTGCGGGTACAACTGTGTTACCGAGCATCGAAATATTTTGTTTTCAAATGTTCAAGTACTTCCCTGAACTGCCTGTGGTTAAGACCCCTAGCTCTGATACGTTTGATCACTGAGATAATTGGGTCAATAATATCATTGATATTCAATGCAGTTAGAGATTGTGATTGGGATATTGTTCTTTAATTTAATTTACTTTTCTTAGTCAGTTGTTACACTTGCAGTTTTGTCCCATGCCTACTCAGCACTTTCAACACAGTTCTTCAAAGTATAGAATAAATACTAGCCTGAGTTTGTGTCTTTGGCTAAATGTTTCAAAATAAAAATAATCTTCGTTTGCTTTAAAATTTTTAGATTTTAGAATGACATATAGGGATAATATTACTTTAGCCTCTCCCATCATAAGTGATAAAAGTCAGATGTTTCAATAATTTATATAGATATTTATTTATTTCTAATATATTTGCATTTTTTATTTTTATAATCTTTGAGCACACCTGGTTACAGTAGGTGTCCTCGGGATGCACGGTGGGCCACATGTGGCCCACGGGCCATAATGTGCCCACTCTGCCTTCTACTGGTTTGAGTTTTGAGCAGTAGATTTATGATAAGAATAAAAGACAAAGTCTCTTGAAAGCTCGGCTAGAGGAAAGCTTCTCTCCACCTCACTGAATGAAAGCAATCTTTTTGAAACGATTCCAAGCAGATGCTAATTCGTGACACCTGTTTTAGTTTGTTTTTCTGTAGCCCTTAACCTAAGACTTTCGAGTTGGAGGGTGAGAGGCCGTAGGACACCAGATAAAACGTCTTCAAATTGTTCTTCTTTATATTACATCTGGCGTGTGGAATCTGAAAACGGTATCTTGATTATTGATAGGCTGTTTGAATGTTCTATTTCATATCCGCCAATGCAATAAATTTGATGTTAATTAGCATCTGTTTCGCTTCCCTAGTTGATTTTATTTGGCATTTGTTTTTCTTTCCTAGTTGATTTTATTTGGCATTTGTTTTTCTTTCCTAGTTGATTTTATTTGGCATTTGTTTTTCTTTCCTAGTTGATTTTATTTGGCATTTGTTTTTCTTTCCTAGTTGATTTTATTTGGCATTTGTTTTTCTTTCCTAGTTGATTTTATTTGGCATTTGTTTTTCTTTCCTAGTTGATTTTATTTGGCATTTGTTTTTCTTTCCTATTAGATTTTATTTGACATCTGTTTTGCTTCCCTATTTGATGTTATTTGGCATCTGTTTTGCTTGGCTATTTGATTCTATTTGACATCTGTTTTGCTTCCCTATTTGATTCTATTTGACATCTGTTTTGCTTCCCTAGTTATCTCCTCTAACAAACGTTTCCACCTGGATGCCACGTTGAGGCACGTTGAGGCGCAGAAGTGTTGTATGGGACTTTTACCTCCATTTTTAAACACTAAGGCTTCACTGTCCAGAAAGCTAGCAGTGCTTTTCAGTTTCCCCGTGCAGTGAGACAATCCAATTTGAAACAGTTGTATCTCTCTCAAAGCTTCTCACACTAACAAAACTCATTCTGTTCTTCTGCCTTCGTATATCTTCTTGGCAGCGTCGACGTCTGGGTTCGAAGTTGTAATGAGTCCCTGAGAAGGCCACAATTTGACAATGCGCGCCAATATTTCTTGATCGTTTTTGTCTAACCGCCACCGTTAGGCTGTAGAGGTTCTTCCAGTCTTCCTCCTATACTGCACTGCTCCAAGGCTGTCCAGGCTTTTGTATTCCTTAGACCTGTTCTACTCACAGAGAGATCATCGCTAGAGCACTCTCGTGGGTTTGCGGATTCTATCGAGACCATTTGTTAAAGGCTTCCATTCTACAGACGTGTGACGTGGCAACGAGCTATTGGTCTAAACTGTTGTGACGTTGCAGGTCAGTGTTGAGGCCTTCTATAACGACTGGTCTCGGTTCTAGTGTGGGTTGAGAAGTGCTCCTTACTTCCCTAGTGTGGGTTGAGAAGTGCCTCCTTACTTCCCTAGTGTAGGTTGAGAAGTGCCTCCTTACTTCCCTAGTGTGGGTTGAGAAGTGCCTCCTTACTTCCCTAGTGTGGGTTGAGAAGTGCCTCCTTACTTCCCTAGTGTGGGTTGAGAAGTGCCTCCTTACTTCCCTAGTGTGGGTTGAGAAGTGCTCCTTACTTCCCTAGTGTGGGTTGAGAAGTGCTCCTTACTTCCCTAGTGTGGGTTGAGAAGTGCTCCTTACTTCCCTAGTGTGGGTTGAGAAGTACCTCCTTACTTCCCTAGTGTGGGTTGAGAAGTGCTCCTTACTTCCCTAGTGTGGGTTGAGAAGTACCTCCTTACTTCCCTAGTGTGGGTTGAGAAGTGCTCCTTACTTCCCTAGTGTGGGTTGAGAAGTGCTCCTTACTTCCCTAGTGTGGGTTGAGAAGTGCTCCTTACTTCCCTAGTGTGGGTTGAGAAGTGCTCCTTACTTCCCTAGTGTGGGTTGAGAAGTGCTCCTTACTTCCCTAGTGTGGGTTGAGAAGTGCTCCTTACTTCCCTAGTGTGGGTTGAGAAGTACCTCCTTACTTCCCTAGTGTGGGTTGAGAAGTGCTCCTTACTTCCCTAGTGTGGGTTGAGAAGTGCCTCCTTACTTCCCTAGTGTGGGTTGAGAAGTGCTCCTTACTTCCCTAGTGTGGGTTGAGAAGTGCTCCTTACTTCCCTAGTGTGGGTTGAGAAGTGCTCCTTACTTCCCTAGTGTGGGTTGAGAAGTACCTCCTTACTTCCCTAGTGTGGGTTGAGAAGTGCTCCTTACTTCCTTAGTGTGGGTTGAGAAGTGCTCCTTACTTCCCTAGTGTGGGTTGAGAAGTGCTCCTTACTTCCCTAGTGTGGGTTGAGAAGTGCTCCTTACTTCCCTAGTGTGGGTTGAGAAGTACCTCCTTACTTCCCTAGTGTGGGTTGAGAAGTGCTCCTTACTTCCCTAGTGTGGGTTGAGAAGTGCCTCCTTACTTCCCTAGTGTGGGTTGAGAAGTGCTCCTTACTTCCCTAGTGTGGGTTGAGAAGTGCTCCTTACTTCCCTAGTGTGGGTTGAGAAGTGCTCCTTACTTCCCTAGTGTGGGTTGAGAAGTACCTCCTTACTTCCCTAGTGTGGGTTGAGAAGTGCTCCTTACTTCCTTAGTGTGGGTTGAGAAGTGCTCCTTACTTCCCTAGTGTGGGTTGAGAAGTGCTCCTTACTTCCCTAGTGTGGGTTGAGAAGTACCTCCTTACTTCCCTAGTGTGGGTTGAGAAGTGCTCCTTACTTCCCTAGTGTGGGTTGAGAAGTGCTCCTTACTTCCCTAGTGTGGGTTGAGAAGTGCTCCTTACTTCCCTAGTGTGGGTTGAGAAGTACCTCCTTACTTCCCTAGTGTGGGTTGAGAAGTGCTCCTTACTTCCCTAGTGTGGGTTGAGAAGTTCTCCTTACTTCGCCAATAGATCGCACAGTACTTCCCACGCACTCTGCTAACATGACCCAGTTCCAATCGGCACTGCGTGTTCTGGTCAGGGCAGTCCCATATTTCGCTTTAATTCACCAATTTCTCTCATTAAAAAATGCGATCCCTAGTGCAGCCTTTGTGTATGTAATATGTATGCATCATTAATTGTTTCAGGACTTAGCTTCACATTCGTATAAAAAGAAAACGCCTTGATGTTTGACTTTAACGAGTCAGTTGTGACATAATAATTCTGCATTAATTTATTTGTTGTTTAAAAAAAAACCAGCCAAGTTCGTTGATACTTGCTCTAGATAACAGAAACGTTTTTTAAGCACGCCATTTTGAACTCTGGAATAGCGGCATTAAAAAAAACACACAGTCTGTGGTCTACTTATAGACTTTGTGAACACTGTGATGTATTAGTACATTTCAGTGAAACGTAATGGTTAGGCGGTTGTGTCAGTATTTTGGGGTTGTGTATCTGTTGGTGAGTGTGGTGCATGGCGCCCCGGAGTTGTTGACCAATCCAGGCTTCGAGAGCGGCTTAAACAATTGGGTTCACGATGGTTTTACGATGACAGTGGAGAAATCTGTGGTGCATGGTGGGACATCAAGTGTGAAATGCACAGGAAGGTAAAAATATTTTAATGTCAGCTAAAGATTTTGCGAACTGTTGTATTCTTCTTGTAAGTTGTAATATGCCTAATCTGTATCTGTAGAGTTTCTGTGGATCAGAAGATTGATTGAGTGTTTATGTACGCGTAGTATTACTCTGAGTTCTTTATAACAGACATACAGATCAAGACCTATACAATAAAGTAAATAAATCAAAGAGCGAAGATCAAATATAAATATATAATTCCGACCGGGAACGATCTAGTCTCAGCTACTATAGCAAAGATGTTGCTCCTAAGAAAGTCCAGCCTTAACTGTCTCTTTATCTATATCTAAGCTACAGTCTCGCTTGGAATTGATGTTGTTACAATAACGCGTTCACTAGCAGTCAAGTAAGGTGCATCGTGTGACGTAGCCAACCGCAGTCTATTATTATGTTTGGTGTGTTGTAGGATCAAAAGTTTTTCCCTTCAACTTTATGTTTCAAAAAAGCTGGGTTAATTTGTGGTAAGGTTGCTTTTCAGTTATTTAAAGATAGTAAAAGCTCGGAGGGCAGTCAGAATGAATGAGAGAAGAAAAGTGAGATGGGGCATGCAATGTAAAGACAGCGAGAGAATGAGCCTTTAAGCAATGGTTACTTATACTTATGTTAGTTTAAAAAATAATGACCTAAATCAGTGCTGAAAAGAGCGAAATACTAGTTAGTGGTGGAGACAGTATGAGATGTTGCTTACAGTTGAATTGGTAAAAATAAGAAGTGAATTCTTTTAAATATTGAGGGTCAAGCATTAACAAGGGTTGGGGGATTAATAAAAGTGATACAAGTTCTAGCTTGGCTTCCGCTATCATGAGCGAATTGTGGAAAATCTACTTGTGAAATGAAGACTGGGATTCTAAATTTCGGGATTTTAAGGCGCCCCTGAATCCAGCCAGATCTAATGGGTACCTTTCATTAGTTGTGTGAAAATAAAGGCGGTTGGTCATTGTGCTGGCTACGTTAACCGTAAGCCACAGAAACAGTTACTATTACATCATCACAAGGTCTGAAATGTGTAATTTACTAATAATTAGATCAGGGGTTTCTCAACCTGTGGGTTGCGATCCCCTTGGAGGTTGATTGACAATTTGACAGGGTTCGCCTAAGACCATCGAAAATATGGATTGTTGTTGTCTATTCTTCTATTGCTGTTTGTGTGTGTGGGGGGGGGGGGGTCGCGGCAGAGTGGGGGATTGTAAAAAGGGGTCGCCGAGCATAACAGGTTGATAACCGCTGAATTACATCATCTGGAGTTTCTTCTGTTCCCAGAGGCCAGTCATGGATGGGCCCAGGCCAGTATATCACACCAAAACCTGGAGGCCGTTATGCATTTAGCGCTTACCTGAAACTTATCAATGACATCTCAGGCACTACTTATCAGAATGCAGCCATCAAGATCAACTTCAAATGGAAAGACACGGGTTAGTTTGTACCACATTTTTTTATGGGTGTATAAAGTTATAAATCTGTGTTCTTGCAATGTTTCAAGTCCGTTGTTGTTCTTGCAGGTGCTGATGACTATTTTGCGGTTACTAGTCGACCATTTTTAAACGTTGCACGAGGGTGGGTGCATATAGGTGCAGACTTTCGGGTTCCCAATAGAGGTATTTACAAACTTTTTATTTACAAAATTAGAAACTGAAAGCAACGTGTCCTGTGTGGAATGTGTGTGTGTGTGTTTCTATGGTGACGGTGGGAAGAGGTAAGCGATTGGTTGTGAATGATGCAACATAGGTGGCATTGTCGTCACTTGGTCTTAGTTAGGACAGACGACTCAAGAACGTGAGCCTGAAGGTTGTGTTATTGTAGTGAGTTAGATTTAGTTAAAGAATATTATTACTGGCGTCTATTGTGTGTATGTCATCTCAATTCAACTTAATTTTGTTTATATTATACATTTTAGTGTTATTAAGTTGGTTCATAAAAGGAAGCTATTCAAGTTATTGTAAGTTTTATTAGTTAAGATTCATTACGCCTATAACGGTTTAGTTGTTAACCAGCAGTTTGGTGCTACGGGTTAACGACAGGGTGAATAGTGAGAAACAAAAAGAGAGTTAAACAGCCAGGGAAAGATAGAAACAGACAAAGATAGAGTAAGATATACATATATTATTGTGGATAGGCTGAGAAAAAACATTACTATCTCTAAATTAACTAATCAGGCGACTTGTGGTCTTAACAAGTATGAATAACTATTTACGTATAATAAAATTCCACACTGTGTATATTAGTTTGGACAAAACCAGACAAGGTTCTGTACAAATAGGCCAACACATCAATACTGATTTGCAAACTTTAATTTTAGGTGCGTCCTTCATAAGTTTTGCTATTATACAAAAAAATTAATTCCCTTGCTTTGCTTTCTGGTAAAGAATATACCCAGGCCAAGATCTACTTGGAAGGGCTCGCGCCCCATGTTGATTTTTACTTTGACGACGCTACTCTAACGGAGATTCCCGAGGACAGAGCGTGGAAGGCAGAAGCTAACCAGAGGATCGAGTCTTTAAGAAAGAGCAACATCCACTTCAAGTAAGATAAACAGATTTGCTCGTTCCCTCTCTTCCCTAGTCTCTATCTCTCTTTATATATATATATTCCTTTCCCTCTCTCTTCCTCTTCCCTCCACTCTCTCTCTCTCTCTCTTCTCTCTATTTCTCATTTTCCGCTTCAATCTCTCTCTCATTGTATCCTTCCTCTCCTTCTCTTTTTCAAACTCACTCATGCTCTAAAATGAGTCGATACAATAGCTTTTAAAAAATTTGTATAAACAACAGAAATGTTTATTATCAACTAAGCTTTGTGTCAAGTATCAAACTTTTAACTACATTAAAACATGTTATTTTCTTTTCAATCATTTGTGAGATTTTGTCTCTAGGTTCAACGTCGGCTCTGGATTTAACGTGAATGATCTCAGAGTTGAGGTATTGGCTTATATTGTCTTTGTAAATAAAAAACAACTAGTTTTGTTTTGTATTTTAATGAAGTTTTGAAACTAAAGTTTTTGTGTTAATGTCGAATTTCAAATCATTTACTTTGGAAGACTTAAAGGTAAATGTAAGACTTTTATATCTCAGATTGACCACAAGAAGCACTTGTTTGGGTTCGGATCTCAGATGCCCGCTGACTATCTAGTTAATCCAGACTTTCGCCAATATCAGAACATAGCTTATTACATGTTCAACTGGGCGACTATAGAACAGTACAAGTGGCCCTACAACCGTGGAACTAAGGTCAGCAGTAAAAATATTTAAAAAATCTTTTAAAAAACAAAGCAATCTAAAAGTAAGAATCTCGCACTAACAACTATATCTCTAAAAAATGTAGAAGATTTTTCCCTTTTTTCGATATGAAACAAATTTATAAACAATATTTTAAAAAACTTATTATTTATGTTTTTAATTTATTGGTGTTTGTTAGGTAAAAAAAATAATTGTTTAAAGTGTCAACTTGATCTGAGAATGTGTGTGGGAGACATAACGTGTAAAATAATTTAATGGGACAAACCCAACATATTTAAAAAAAACTTTTCCCAGATACCCCCTATCCCCTCTGGTCAATATATGAGATTGGGGTGACCGGTTATTTCATCCCCGGTCACTTCATCCCCGGTCACTTCATCCCCTGGTCACTTCATCCCTCGGTCACTTCATCCCCGGTCATTTCATCCCCAATTAAATATTGTATATATAAATATGATTATGTAGAATGCTTTTAGACATTTTATGACTTGTTACTAATGCGTATACAGTGTTTCCTCTTCCACTTTGTTTTCTTCATGAGAAATCTTATATTATATTGTAAATCTGGGTGTGTACTTGGCTATAGCGCTTCTATTGGATGTGGGGGTTGTAATATCATAATATTATCCGGATCGAAGGCCAAGGTTTGGTGGAAGTAGTAAAAAATCATTTGAGAGATAGAAGTGCGATTACAATAATTATGACCGTGCCGGTGATAACTTATCATCAGAGGCCAAGGTGTGGTGAAAGTACGACCATTTTTCACTTTATTTTATTTATCAATCGCTCTTTCTTGGAAATGGGCGCGTAATTTTTAGCCTTGAAATAAGGTTTTATTTTTTTCTAATAAAGGCTGAGTTCACCCATCCTCGTGATATCATGTCGCCTGTATAAGTTTTGCTTTAATTCCTTTTAAACATTAACGTGTTACAATTTTGTCATTTAAATAAAAAATGAATACATTAAATATTGCTCATTTCATGATTTTTAAAATGACAATTTGTTAGATAAAAATGATCAGATGATGAAAATATCAAGGGGATGAAATGACCGGGGATTAAGTGACCAGGGGATGAAGTGACCGGGGGATGAAGTGACCAGGGGATGAAGTGACCGGGGGATGAAGTGACCAGGGGATGAAGTGACCAGAGGATGAAATGACCGGGGATGAAATGACCGGGGATGAAATTCCCGGGGATGAAGTGACCGTGGATGAAGTGACCGGGGATGAAATGACCGGGAACCGAGATTGGACCATAGCGCTCTGAGCATGCTATAAGCATGAAAATAGCGCTATATAAAAGCTATAATTATTATTATAATTCCATTATTAAAATTCCCATACAGGATAATCCTGACTTCTCAGTGGCAGTGGCGGCGACAGATGAGCTAAGACGACATGGGTAAAAGAATTCCTTGTCTTCATTCGTTTTCTATTTTAAACAAAATAAATCAGCAGAAAATTGTATTCACGACTCTAAATTAGAGATGGGAAACGAACCGAACCCGAACCGAACGAACTGAACTCGAACCTCACTTATGACCGAACCGAACCGAACCCGAACTTTGAAACTGCTTAGTACGAACCGAACCGAACGAACCCTCCTTATCTTAACCGAACTAATTTTGCAATTTGCACATCCTTTTTTTTAATTTTTGGTTTAAAAAAAATAAAAATTACTTAAATATTTTATTTAAATTCTATTGATTCCATTATACTTTGAAAACTTGGGAGGGGGGGGGGGTATTTTGAAAACTTTAAAAAGAAAAAAAAAGCGACGCGCTGGGGTTCCCATGGGTTTTTCCATACGTGCCGGCTCCTCCCTGGCCTTGAATTTTCGCGGGCTGTTTGCAATATTGGTTTTGAGTTGAATAGGCGCCCTCTAATTAGATCTAGATCTAGACTCTAGTTCCTAGTAAGTACAAAGTCAACATTAAAATATTGTCACTTTTATTTGAGATGGCTGTTAGTTGAGAAAAGAATAGTTTTGGCCAATTAGAGAGTGTAGATATAAATCTACAATAAGTTCATTTGTGTTCTAGTTTAAAATAAATTTTAATTATCTTCTATTAAGTGATTTATTTTTACAAATTTGTGAAGTATTCCATATTGGAATATTATCAGTGGCGTAGCAAGGGTGAGGGAGGGGGGGGAATGGAAAATCTCCCCGGGCCCCCACTTGAGGGGGGCCTCAAATGAGTGTTTTTTACAATATTCAATATTACGCAAAATGCAGGGGCCCCCAAACAGGTCCAGCCCCTCCCGGGCTCCCAAATGATGAAAAATTCCTAGCAACGCCACTGAATATTTTAAATATTATTTTGTTTTGCATCATTGATCATCAGTATTTTTAATGCAGCGTTTCTCAAACTTTGGGTCCTCCCCCGTGGGTGGGGATGGCGAGTACCTTGAATTGGGGGATGGGGAGACGCAACTTCCTGACAAAAAGGGGTGTCATAGAGTGTGTGTGTGGTGTCTGGTGGCGATAAGAAGAGGTTAAGCGACTGATTTGTGTTTATGCATTGAGTATGATGAAATTAGCGTAATGCAAATGTGAAACGGCAGACAATCTTGAGACCTAGATTTCGTTTAAATATCAGTATATTTCATTAATATTAGGCCTACATCTCTATCAAAAGTTAAATATGTGAATATTGTAATAACAGTTAGGCTATATTGAGTTGTTCACATAAGAACTTTATTTTAAAGTTTATTAAGTTTATATGTTATTATAAGGCTTGTCTTCGAGTCCGAAGATTAGTGAGGAATGCAGTTTTTCCCATGGCTGCGCAGTCCCAGATGTGACCTATATATTTTGCCACATCCAGGGCAAGCATAACCACTGTCCGCAGGTGGTCCATTTAGTTTTTCTTTTCGCGTCTGCGTTTGTCCTCGGCAGCGGATTTTCTTTTGGTCTCAAATGTGTATCCCGCGGCCTTCGGGAGTGAACTGCAACTGACTCGTTCTAAGGCCGCATGCAACCAGGTGCTCTCTTCTATGTCAGCTAAGCAAAGTTGACGCCTAAGCTGGTCTTTGAAGCGTTTCTGTGAGGCGCCTGTTATGGCGGCCACCTTTTAGCTCACAAAAAAAAAAAAAAGACTGTCTTTGGCATACGTTCGTCTCCCATACGGGATACGTGCCCTACCTAGCGTAACTGACGGACCATAAGAAGTCCCTCTATACTATCCTTACCGGTAAAAATATAAAACGCCTATATTGGTTCAATTGTACTAGCTGTTCGTAAGCGACAAACCAACGACCAACTAACAAGGAGAGGGGGCATAGAAAAAAAAAGTTTTATTTTCAGTGTAACTTATCTGAATATTAGTATAATTACATGTTTAAAAATTAAAATATATTAAGTAGGAGATGTCATTTTATCTTCTAATAAGACCTTGTCAACTGTAGATTGCTTTTTGCGAGGCGCGTATGCACAATATGGGTCAAAACGTTTTGAAGAAAACATTTTAAAACATCTCCGCTATTGAGATTCTTCTGCATTTTTTGTCTCAGAATAGTCGAATTTCTACCGTATATTGCAATTTATTATAGTGACGACTTATGTGTGAAAAAAAAAATCCTCGATAGAGATGCTTTACACGAAGAATATTTGTTTTTTTATTATGATGAATTGTGCGTTCTGAAAGAAAGCACATCGATATTAGCCTTTAAAAAAAATATCTCTTCTTACTAAGAGAAAAAGGTTAGAATACGCTTAGCGCCGAGTCTTGCCCAGAATTAAACCACTTGCCGACTTGAGCAAAAACCTGCCGCATCTTCAATTCTATCTCCATTAAGAAATTTTTACATTGCTTAAAATGTATGTAGGCAACATTATTTTGGAAAAAATATTGCCCATAGGCCTATTATATGTTGCAAAGTATTTGTTTTATGTAAAAATTAAACTTAAAGTGTTTTATCTGATAAATTGTATTAAACCTTATAACTTAATTTTGCTATTACATAATTTTATAACATCGAACCGAGCCGAACCCGAACTTTAGACCTGACCGAACCGAACCGAACCCGAACTATACTCGTCATGGAACCGAACCGAACTCGAACTTAAATCTGACCGAACCGAACCGAACCCGAACTTTAAAAGTTGGGTTCGATTCCCATCTCTACTCTAAATTATAATATGTACGTCAATGTTGAAGTTTTTTTTTTCATTATTTAAAAGCTCATTGTTATTAATTCATATCACAGCCTTAATGTCAGAGGTCACTGCATGTTTTGGTCTGTACCAGGCAACCAGCCAAGCTATGCTTCATCAATGACCGGTCAAACATTAAAAGATACTGTGGACTCACACATCAGATACATGACAGGAATAACAAAGGGAAAGTAAGTGAGATTAGGGATAGTTCAAAATTGAATATAAGTGCTTATTTCCCTTTATATGCTCAGCACAAAGTCATTTTAAAAAAAAAGGTTAGCGACCCCCCGGGGGTGGGGAGGGGGGCGGGTCAAAGATTTGCGGGTTTTTTTTTAATCTCAGCATATAATGGGAAAAAGAGATTTATATAATTTTGGGATTTATTTTGAATAAGAATATCTTATTTATTTTTTCATAATTCTTTGTTTAACGTCAGTTATGTAATATGACATAAGGCCATATCATCAAATCGTGTAATAATGTTTATTAATGAAATATGATCGGAAATTATTTTTTTTGGTCTAAAATTGAGGATGCATCTTTAGCGTGTATTTCAATAAATCCCCCCCCCCCCCCAAAAAAAAAAAAAAAAAAAAAAACAATTCTTTGACTAAAAGCCTACAATCAATAACATCATACCTAATGACATTCAACGTTCGATCTCGATGAGAGAAAGCGGAAGTCGAATCAAATAAAAGTTCCTAATATTTATTGATGTCCTGCTAAGAACAGCTGCTGTTCTGGAAAATTGGAGAGATTTGTTTATGCCTTTATTACTTTGGGATGTTCATGGAAAAAGGGGCGGGGGGGGTGCCAATAATGTACAACGCCCCGGGCGCAAGCTGTGCTCACTACTACTCTGTAATCAACTATTGTATTCTATGCACAAATAAACTATTAGTCTTTTAAGGAAAGTTCAACTACTATTTTTATAAAGTGTGAATCCCTGAGCTAGACTCTAATTATAAACCAGGCCGTAGCTTACAGAGTGAGCTCGTAGCGTTATACCATGACACTCTCTAACAGCTAGGTGGGCAATCTCTCAAGGGCAGGTCTATGTCAAATGTCACGAATATAAACACAGCAATGTTGACATTTACTTTGATACAGGTTATCGCACTGGGATGTCAACAATGAGCTTCTCCATGGGCGCTTCTTCGAGACCCACACAGGGGATGAACACTACAGCTACCACATGTTCCAGGCGGTCCACGCCGCTGATCCTAAGCCGACACTGTTTCTGAACGATTACAACGTGGTGGCTTATGGCGAGTACACGCTGGTCAGTAGACTCTTTTGTAATTGTATCAACTGGCTTATGGCGAGTACACGCTGGTCAGTAGACTCTTTTGTAATTGTATAAACTGGCTTATGGCGAGTACAAGCTGGTCAGTAGACTCTTTTGTAATTGTATCAACTGGCTTATGGCGAGTACACGCTGGTCAGTAGACTCTTTGTAATTGTATCAACTGGCTTATGGCGAGTACACGCTGGTCAGTAGACTCTTTTGTAATTGTATCAACTGGCTTATGGCGAGTACACACTGGGCAGTAGACTCTTTGTAATTGTATCAACTGGCTTATGGCGAGTACAAGCTGGTCAGTAGACTCTTTTGTAATTGTATCAACTGGCTTATGGCGAGTACACGCTGGTCAGTAGACTCTTTTGTAATTGTACCAACTGGCTTATGGCGAGTACACGCTGGTCAGTAGACTCTTTTGTAATTGTATCAACTGGCTTATGGCGAGTACAAGCTGGTCAGTAGACTTTTATAATTGTATCAACTGGCTTATGGCGAGTACACGCTGGTCAGTAGACTCTTTTGTAATTGTATCAACTGGTTTACAGATAATATATGTAATATTGTGAGGCTTGAGTGCTTAAGCTCGCTGGGTACTTTTCTGGATAATGGAATAACCGTAAAATAAGTTTAGAAAAAGCGTCTTTAGTACATAAGTCATAATAGTGTCTATATCTAGTCA
Source organism: Biomphalaria glabrata (assembly GCF_947242115.1). NCBI lineage: Eukaryota > Metazoa > Mollusca > Gastropoda > Planorbidae > Biomphalaria > Biomphalaria glabrata. The sequence continues at coordinate 8,279,909 of NC_074711.1, read as the reverse complement.
TTTAAATGTAGCAAGATAACATTCTGTGTGGTGATCTAACAGAATGGCAGGAGAGCCGCTGGTCGTCCAATTTTACGGTATACGGATGTATGCAAACGCGACTTGAGGCTCTTTAAAAATTGACACTAATGGTTGCGAAAAAAGGGGCACTGCATAGATCCACATTGAGAGCGAGCATAAAGGAAAGGTCCCAGATTGAAGATGTCATACAGAACAGTAGTTGAAAGAAGGGTGAAAAAAGCAACAGAGCCTGGTGATTATATATGCCCAACCTGTGACCGCAGCTGTGTATCAAGGTATGGTCTCTTTAGTCACACAAGAAGTTTGCAAAGGGAAAACAATTTCTCTCGAGACGTAAGATGCCACAGAGAAATGTAGCAAGTGAAAGTCATTTGTTATTGTTTAAAGAAGATCACTACAAGTGTAAGAATGTAAATGAGAGTGGGGCGGGGGAGGAGTTATCCCAACCCCCATGTCTTCTCTCAGACGTTCTGTCACTATTGGCCTGACTTTGTAGTGACTGAAAGTTTTCTCTGTGACTAAGTCTGGTCGGTAACCTTAAATTAGGCTGCCACGCCTTCCAGGTCAGAGTTTATAGAACGCTCTTGGTCTAATTCTTCACTGTAGCCTATTTCTCATGCATCCCATTTTTGTAAACCTATTTTATCATTACAAAACTTATATCGTCTCACCCTGTCTGCTTGTCACGTGATTTCCTGTACCTTCCGTTCTATGATCAAGTTGAAACCTTATGGTACTTTGCACAATTAGGATTTTTCCATAACAGCACATGAATCATTCAAACAGTCGACCAATTGATACAGCTAGTATTAATTATAGTAGTTTCTTGTTACTCATATGGATCAATAATCAATATGGTCAATATATAGTTAATTGGTTTGATTTTAGGAAAAGTAATTCTAGTACAATAACCAATCACTGAGAATAACTGATCAAGAAAAAAAAAGTGAAAAATCTTACATTCAGTGAGCCTTCTATATAAATATACCAAGTTCTACAGCTAGTCAATTTGGCCCCAAAATGGTTAAGTTGCTAGCAGGTTCTGTAAAACATTCACTGGAAAGAACTAACGTCAGAGACTTGCCTTAAGCCTAGATGATTTTATTAGACCATGACCATGATTGGGGCTTTGAACTTTGGCGAGAAAACAACATCAAGCCAGAATAACCCAACTTAAAGCTTACTGAATGAAACTAAACCAAGATACAGGGAGCGCCATCATATCTGGAGTGGCGCCACGCAAAAGTGTTACAATAAAAACACTGACCTAGAACATCGCCGAGTAAGTTTTGGCGCATGAGGAAGCATTCAACCGACTCCCTTTTGATTGCGTCATCAGTTGTGTGAAGTTGTCACATAATGGAGTATATTATTAGATAATGTCGATAGCTCTTTAACATTCTATAGCTCAAAGAAATCTTTATTCTGAATCACGCATGGATGCAGAATAATAAGAAATGTTCGCGCCTTAAGTCTATAAATAAAGTAGAACTATGCAGACATGGCATTTAGCGACACTATGTTTTACAAGTACTAGGTTGGCCTTCTGTAATAACAGGCTTAACAATATTGAGTGGCTATCAAATTTAGGGGACGACGCTGTATAATTATTATAGAGAAGAAAAACAAAAGCCTTGAGTGTCCTATATAAGGAATTTGTTAATATAGATCTATATATTTCCCTTTGACAGGCTTACTTGGACCAGATCCAGCAATTCAAGGCTGCTAATGTTGGGTTGGGTGCTGTTGGGATTCAGAGTCATTTCCCTTCTTATACAGCCCCGGATCCTACGCTCATGAAGGTATATGTCAAATGTCTATATAATTTTAGTTTGTATTGTATTACCAATACACGTTTTATGTTTATGAAACAGTCGGATCGAAACTAATTATATCACATTTTTGTTTTCCTGGCTGCACCTGCAGCATGGATAGCTGAGAGGAGTCTAGGGCCCTGCTCCCTATTGCTAAAGTCCATAAACCATTTTCCATTAGAAAGTGAACGAAAAGAAGTTATACATGAACTACTATAAATTAATCTTTTCTAATTGCTATTACATCAAACACTTACACAAGTCATATTGGCCTATACTCTTTCCAAAACACTCAAGACCCAATGAAGAGCTACCGCTCAAAGACATGCGCAGGTCATGTAAGGGAGAAATATAATCGGCTCAAGGTATGAACATCTCTAGCAATGCTTCTCAGCCTCAATGTAACGCACGGGTGGTAACGGTCGTTAGAGGAAACAATTAGGCCAATAGGAAAGCAAATCGAAACCCCCGTCAGGCTGGGGCGCCTAAGGAGCGAGTCCATTGCACTGAAGGGGATGAACGAAATCCCCCAAAAATTTGTAAATATCCACATACCGTTTCTCAAGATGCTGCCTCTATGGCGGACACCTGCACGGCTGATGAGGTACAGAGATGGAGCATGGGGGTTCTTTCTCCGGTGCGTTCGGTCCTTTGCCTCGCTTCCAACCCAAGAGGTAATAAAAATAAAAATGTAGATCTGCTTGGATTTTTCCAGACATATATTTGTTCAGACAGGCAGATGGAGGCAAGCTTCCATAAGCTTAAAGTTCCAAGAGTCTTAGTCTCAACTCTTTGGACCACTGGCGGATCCAGGGGGGGGGGGCGGTATGGGCGATCGCCCCCCCCCCCACTCGGCCGACCCTAAGGGGGGGGGGGGCGGACGAACTTTAGTATAGGATTCACACAATTTGTATACGAATTTATTACTTATGTTAAAAATATATGCTAATTATTTATATTTCAACCTATTTTTAGATTATTTCGCCCCCCCCTCTAGTATGTTGGCCGATTTGGTGGGGTCGGGAGGGGGCGATGGTATCAATCCCGCCCCCCCCCCCCATACACACACTTTCGAGTGGGGGGGGCGGTCCAATTTATTGGTAGAAATCACAGCCTGCTAACACATCAATTAAATATCTATATCCTTGTAACTTGTTATTGATATTTTAACCGATCTTTATATTATGTCGTTCCCTGTTTGCCTATTGGTGGGGGGGGGGACGAATACCTCTTCTGCCCTTCCCACCTAAACCCTTTGAGTGGGGGGGGCAGTCCGTTTTTATGGAGAAATCATAGTTTGTGAACAAAATTAGTTGAATTAATATATAAATTTTATATTATGTCGCTCCCTTTCTGGTATTTTGGCCGATTCGGTGGGGTGAGGGGGGGGGCGATTGCATGTACTGCCCTCCCCACTCTAGCCCTCTGAGTGCTGGGGGGGCGGTCCTATTTTTGTGGAGAATCATAGTTTGTGAATAAAATTAGTTGAATATCTATATAATATAAACTGCGTATTGATATGTGAACCCATTGTAAATATGTCGTACCACACTCTAATCTCAAATTGTATCATTAGTAAATTTAAATGAAAAAGGGTTGTACCAGGTGGGAGGGGCGATACATGCAATCGCATTTCCCCCATCGGACAAATCAATACTTTTTCTTTTTGTATTATAGTTAAGAAATTACAAAATTAAAAAAATCTGTCACTAATATAATTTATATATACTATAAATTAAATTCTTATATCGAGTCGCCCCATACCTGTTCTTTAATGCCTAATGCAATCTTTAGCAGAAATTAGTAAAGGAGCGAGGATTAATCGTTTTCACTCTACCGCCCCTCCCATTTCCAGACAGAGTTTTTGTAATTTCACATGAAGTTATCATAAGTATTTTAAGAAAGACTTTGCATTGGAAAAGTTAGAATTCAAACGAAATTTTTCAGTATAAGAGTCATGATTGAGATGAGTTCTAAACTTTTCCCAACCTTTACTCAATCTGATATTTTTCTAGCTAAATAAATTTGGGACTATAACCCACAATTTATACTAGAGTTTTCTTGAATACTATTTATCGAATAAGTTTTTCGGCGGCGATCCTCAAAGCAAAAATCTAAATACGTGGGGTATCCTATCTTTTCAAGGAACAAATCGGTTTTATTTGCAATGTATTATGGGCCTATAAATTCAAATTAGAATATTTTTCAAGTACAACATTATTCGAAAGGTCGTTTTTTAATAATATGAATAATGAGCTTCAGGTCAGGAGAATGCGTTTCTGCAGTGAAGAATGCAAGAAAACGCTTTTGGCGTCGGGGCTTCGCCCCGAACTTCATTTATGTGTAATGAGTTGTAGATGTCAGGAGAATGCGTTTCTGCAATGAAGAATGCAAGAAAACGCTTTTGGCGTCGGGCCTTCGCCCCGTACTCCATTGATGAATAATGAGCTGTACTTGTCAGGAGAATGCGTTTCTGCAGTGAAAAAAGCAAGAAAACGCTTTTGGCGTCGGGGCTTCGCCCCGAACTACATTGTGAAGAATGAGCTGTACTTGTCAGGAGAATGCGTATCTGCAGTCAAAAAAGAAAGAAAACGCTTATGGGGTCGGGGCTTCTCCCCGAACTCCATTGATGAATAATGAGCTGTACTTGTCAGGAGAATGCGTTTCTGCAGTGAAAAAAGCAAGAAAACGCTTTTGGCGTCGGGGCTTCGCCCCGAACTACATTGTGAAGAATGAGCTGTACTTGTCAGGAGAATGCGTATCTGCAGTCAAAAAAGAAAGAAAACGCTTATGGGGTCGGGGCTTCTCCCCGAACTCCATTGATGAATAATGAGCTGTACTTGTCAGGAGAATGCCCATGATATATATATATATATATATATATATATATATATATATATATATATATATATATATATATATATATATATATATATATATATATATACATATATGTGTGTGTGTGTGTGTGCGTGCGCGCGTGTGTGTGTGTGTGTGTGCGCGCGCGCGCTGTATGCACGTTTATGCGTAGGGTTAGGGTTTGGAAAAAAATCGCCCCCCCCCCCCACTCCAAAGTTCTGGATCCGCTAGTGCTTTGGACAAACAATTTTACAGGAATAAAGTAATCGCTTTTCATTTCGTTTAGCAATGTTTATCGAGTCCGTGAAAAAAAAGGCAACTTTAAAAAAAAATAAGAATGTTTTTTTTTCTTTAGTATCGTCTCGACCTATTAGCCAAGGCTGGATTACCAATGTGGGTAACTGAATTGGACTTATCCGCTCACGACGAGAACACAAGAGCCGACTGGTGAGTCAAGTGTTTGTTATTATCTTTTGTTTAAAACTTGTTTGAGTTTCTAAGGATATGTAGTCAATGATTTCTAATGTTTCTGGTCAGGTATGAGACGGCGCTCAGACTCTACTTTAGCCATCCGTCTATTGAAGGAATTATTTTCTGGGGCTTCTGGGATCACGACATGAGTCCCAACATGGCTTTGGTGCACGGAAACACTTTTGCGGTGAGTTCAATTAGGCATAACTGATAGCCGTTTGTTAGTTAATCAGCTTCTTAGTCCAGAAATTTTCTAAGACTAAGACAAAGACTAAGATTAAGACTGCTTTATTGATCCTTATGGAAATTTGTTGTGATTACAAAGGACTCTATTCTCATATAAAGACAACACATCAGCAGCATACACATAAGTAGAACAGAGACAACATAAAGAGTTCATAAAATACTCTGAAAGACACAAAGATATAGGCACATTCCTCATCCCATATGCTAGGACAAATTTGTACAAATACTCCTTCTTCCCTAGTGCTATTAGAGCATGGAATGGGTTGCCTGAGCTAGCCAGAAAAACCAGTGACTTGGCAGAATTTAAGTCATTGGTTAATATGCATGGCTGAATGCATGACGCGCAGGACGTAATCATCTTCTTTTTTGAAGTAAAGTTTGTATTATATAAAGAGTTCATTCAGCGACTACACACAGGCATCTTGGTCTTTTTCATGTTTCCTAATAAGCGGGTGGCGTTGATATTGTCTGACCGAGTAAGGTACGAACGAGTTTTTGTACCGCCCTGAATTCTCAGCCAGTTTGCATTACCTATCAATGATTGAGTAAGACTTTAAGCGCTGGATAGGTAATGAAATGACGGGAAATAGGTTATAGAAATATCACACTAGTTGTGGGAACAGGGCCGGCAAGAGGAGACCATGGGCATTATTTTTGTGTAAACCATTATCCTTTTATGAAGATTTTCAACAATTCAATGTAATTAATGCTTAGTTAACGATAATATTTTAATAGGCTTACATGTATTTTTGGGCTTATGCCTCTTTTATTTTTCTACATTTTTAACTTTTTTTATGGATTCTTTCATTGAGTGTAAAGCCCTGGGTGGTTGCACAGTCTGCACTAACTTAAATCATGTCCTGTATTGGAACCAACTCTACCTACACACTATAGTCTAGCCTACTTTCCACCAACAGCTGGACAAGGCTGGAGAGCGCTACCTTCAGCTGACCAAGCATGAGTGGAGCACCCATGTCAATAGATCTTTGTCTGCTGGTACTTCATTCGATGTCCGAGGTTTCCAGGGCGACTACGATGTGATCGTCTGGTACCAGAATAAGCCAATCAAAATACAATCCTTTTCAGTTGGCAAGTCTAATGTGACCGTTAACGTGGACATTTCCGGAAACGGACGTAAGAATGTTTACTAATTTTAATGGTATATTGATCGGTTATGCGAATAAAGATCTAATTAATATTAAGCTAACACAAAATGCTCACTCTTAAATAAACCCTTATATTTTATTATTTATTAATTATAACAATATTTTGTATACCTTTGTATAGTAATGCAATCAAGCAATTATTTCAACCTTCAGAAAACATTTACAATGTACAGATATTTATTCTAGACTAAATGTACCTCTTTTCTTTCTGATTAGAAGCTATACATCTACCCACCCACGCTGACCCGTTTGTCTTTGTGCCTGTCCAACATGCAACAACTAGCAATGGTCTGACAACTGAGGGTCACGCAACATCCACCTCTACCTCCCACCAACTGACCTGTACCACTCATGCATCAGGAGAGTCTGAAGTTGGGGACGACAAGGAGGTGGAAGTGGGCTGCGGTACCGATGAAGTTTTAACTGGATGTTCGAGCTACCTCAAAGTACGTATGCTACTAGATCGAGCTAACTCCGTCTTGCTGTCTGTCTTTTGTCTGTCTGGTAAAAATTTGAACATTCGCGGATCAAGTTAAAACTTTGCACAATTATTCATTAACAACACGTGAATAAAAAAAACAACTAAGTAGTTCATTAATTGTTGGTGAATATTTTTTTGTTTGATATTGACTATTAAGGGAAATAAATGTTACTTAATGACAGATGTGAATGAATATATAGATATATTCCGCCGATTTTGATTTTCTTTTCGCCGTCTCTACGTCTCTGTCCTCGGCAGCGGATTTGCTTTTGGTCTCAAATGTGTATCCTGCGAGTTGTGAATGGCCACCAGCTGTCTCGTTCTCAAGCCGTTTTTACTGATAAATTAATGTGTAAAAATGTGTATCGTTTATCCCATTACATAATATAAAATATCTGAAGATAATATATGTCAATAAATTAATTATTTGAAATAGCTTTTAACAGATTTCCTTTTCTTTACAGAACAACGATTGGCATAAAGATGGTGAACGAATCGTTATAACAAATAATAAGCCATCGTGTAAAGCCGTGAATGGCTATAGGACTACAGCAGGTGAGTTAGGTTAAGTCAACTAAGTATATCACAGTAGGCTATGTGTTGTTAACGATGGATTCAACATATGAAAACGTTTGATGTTGCTGTGCAGGTATTAAGGCTTATGCAAGGTGCTGTAAACTGAGTGGATTGACCTGTACTTATAAAGTGGCTGGACCTTCTGGAACTGGAGTTGACGACCAAGTTGTAGCTCCCTGTGCTTCGGATGGTTTTCCACTGGGTAAATACAAACATGTCATAAGAATAAATCAGTATTTTGTTTGTTTGCACAAACTCATATCCTAGCCATTAGGCCTACGTGTATTTGCAGATATTTTTCAATTTTAATAAGCAATATGAGTACACTATGTGCTGAAGAAAAAAAAATGTTTATACTTGTGGAGCCATCATGAACTGTACTTCTGCGTTACTCGAGTTTGTAATCGTGTTTTTACGAGACCATTCGTCACAGCCTGTGGGCAGTTTAGACCAATAGCTCGTTACCACGTGGTACAGACCTGTGACGAGTCAACGAGCTATTGGTCTAAATAAGTGACGTAGATAAGAATTGGACATCATTTGGGATCGGGGGAGGGCTTGACCTCTTTGGGGGCCCCTGAATTTTGCGTAACATTTCATATTTTCGAATTCTCCCCCCTCACCGACCCATGCTACGCTACTTGTCAAAATTGCCCACACATTGTGTTCAGGCCTTCCATAACATTGCTCTCGGTTTGTATTTACAGTGTAGTCTGTTGGTCGTGACCCGTCTGGTACTGTGTTATTGCGTGTGCTACACACTAGTCGTGTTTTATTGGAATAAAGTCTTGGGTATAAAGTTATGAATTGATTCTGTGTATTTTAATGTGTATTCTCCAGGTTGTACAGCACACACTTACATGTCCGACTCTGATGGCTCGTTCATCACCAATACCTCATGTGTAGCACAGAATGATGGCGTATCACAAGGTCAGGAGTAGCTCAACATTTTCCTTTTGTAAATACTCCATTAAGTATAGCTACCAAGTAGTCCCCAAATGATATATTTAAACTATACCCTCTCTCTACTCAGGTGTATATGCCTATGCTGCATGCTGTAAAGGTGGAAACATCAAGTGTACCACGGTCCACTCAGCTCCTAGTGGTCACCCAGTTGGTGCCAGGGCAACAGTTACATGTCCAGCTGGTCAAGTCATGACAGGGTGTACTGTCTACTCAACTAACGCTAAAGCAGCAGGTTCATTCATAGAAGGTAAAGCTCCATTTACTATGCACACTATACCCAGTGATAGATTGTTAGAAATATCAGCAAAAATGCCGTCAAGAGTAAATCTTCATATTAAAAAATATAAGTGAAAACTTAGGTGTAAAGTTATAAAAGAATCAGTAATGGACCCCAATGATCACCTCACAGAGTATAAGAGTTTAAGGAATAATGAATAAATACCAATAAGTGTGTAATGTGTACAGTCACTGTATAGTAATAACAATGATGCTACTTGTTTCTATTGCAGCTATTAATGGAGTGGATACCTGTGTGGCTGTTAATGGCTATGAAAGATTTGGACATGAGGAAGCAGTCCGAGCTTATGCTTCATGTTGCAGTGCCTAATAAAACTAAACTATCTTCAGCTTAACAAAACAATAATTTTCTTCTTAAATCAAATTATATCATGTAAATAAACAATGAAAATTAATAGAACTAGTAAATGATTTGGTATGACAGTTTTAATGATTTTTAAAAAAGGTCACATTAAATTTTTAAAAAGGTAAAATTAACATAAATTTTTTGCATAACAAAACAAAAATGACAATGCCATCAGATGAACCAACATTTTCACATTTTACTGAGATAGCGCTTTCCTTTTTTCGTTTTATTGATATGGCTTCAACTACGATCGTATTTCAAGAATGGCCCAAGAACTTGCACCAACATGTTGAATCTTAAAGAAGTTTCATAATCTTTTTTAAAGAGACAAAACCAACCTTTATGAAAGCGATGCTAGCAGACAGAAAGCAGTTGTGATGGTATATAGCCATGACTTTGCTCATTAAATAATGAATCATAGATTTAAAAAAAAAAACGGAACATATTTTTCACGCCCTATCCCCCCCCCCTCCCCCCAAAAACAAATCTGGTTAAGCGCATGTTTAAATCTACTCAGAGCATATAAAGTTCTAGTTTGCTGATACAGATCCAGACATGGTAACAGAATTGCTTTATTTTGTGTTAACCTATAAAGAATTTGTAAGCTCATAAGCTTGTTTAAAAAACATGTGCATTTAAAAAGCATGTTTAACAATGTGTCATTTTAGTTCTCAGAAACTAGACTATGAAAACAGGAAACTTACTCAACTAATTATATATGTTGCTAGTCAATTAGTAGACTACTAACCTCTTGACCAGTCAAAAGTAAACGTGTCTGTTATTCTGTATCTTCTTCTTCATGCACATAGATCTATATGCATCTTCTTATAACTGCCTCCAGATAGTCTCTCTCTCTCTCTCTGGCTCAGGTGTGTAAAATATTTCTACAGAATGTGATAAGCAAAGAACACACATCAATGATGGAGCATTATCACTATATGTCTAGTAAGAAGTATTCAAGCTGTAATACAATTGAAATGGTACAATTTTAACTGGCATGCTATTGGTTAGAATTTTTTACCCTAGTGATTAGCTAACTTTTAATGAATAAACAGTATTTGGAGAAAAGGAGATTTTAACAACATTATTATCTTCAGAGAACTACTTGTTCATTCTAATTTCAGCGACTTATTTCTTTAAAATTTACCTGAAACTTGCCAGCATTCAAAGTGTAAGTAAAAGTTTCCCGTTCAGACCTTGCGATCTCTAGGGAAGATGATGTCATCTATTTATGTGGTCTACGGTTCAACAGGGTGTCATGTGACCAGCACAACGACCAACCGCCTTTACTTTTCTCCAATTAATGTCAGGTACTTATTAGAGCTGGGTGGACTCAAAGGCGCCTTAAGGATCCCGAAATAAAAAATCCCAGTCTTCAGCAGGATTCGAACCCGGGACCCCAGGTTCGGAAGCCAAGCGCCTCCACACCTAAAGTGTGGCCCATGATAATTACCTGAAGAACAGATCTTTGGTTACTTCTTTGTATAAACTCATCAATATGTCAGAAGCAAGAGTACGTAAGCGAGTCTCATCTAGATATAGTGAATTATCTGAGAAAGATCTGCCATGGCTTCACTGAGTAATAACAGGATAGTTAATGTAAAACTATATGGGTTAACCACAACAACCATCAATAATTTGATTGGACAAGATTGTTAAGAGTTAAGTGGTACATGCATGCTGGTCAATCTTAAAAAATGTTATGACGCCACACTGTTGTGTAAGATTTCAGTACATGCTTAATGCAATGGATAGCAACCAAATTTAAAATTCCAAAATATACAGTACCGATGACGCCTAACCTCGCTCGTCTGACCAAATATGGAGTTCAAGGTTCTTCCGGACTGCACTGCTGCGTTGTTGTTGTTGTTTTTTTTTATCATTTTAACCTGTTCCACTCTCAGACGATAGATCTTTCACTTTCGTCAGTTTCTCTGATGTGTACAGAAGTGTTCCTAATTTAATCAATCGTCTGACCTTTCGTTGTCTCTGATTCTTCAATGCAAGCCTGAAAGAAACTCTGATTTTGATTTATCAGAAAATGGGTAGACTCATAAGTTAGACTATGGAACGTTTTATTTCGACTGAAATGATTAAGTAATATAAAGGGCTGTATACATTCAATCACAAGTGAACAAACCACCCAGATCCCCGAAAATAATCATTCTGTTCAATAGTGACCGACAGCACGCACTCTGCTACCTGGATGTCATCGACAACATAACCCACCCAGTCCAACTCGGCACTGCGATGCTGCTGATAATCGAATCGGATGGTCCATCTTCCCTGCCCTGGTCAGGACTGTCCCTTATTTCGCTCTAATTCACTTTTTTCCCCTAAAAAATGTGGTCCTTAGTGATGTCTATTCAATGTAGTGATGTCTTGATATATGCAATATGTGTGCATCATTCAGTGTAGTGATGTCTTTATATAGGTTATGTGTGTGCATCATTCATGGTTTCATCACTTGGCTTAACATTTGTATATAAACAAAACGCATTGAAGTTTGACTTGAAAACGAGTCAGTTTAGTCACGATTAATCTGCACATAGATATTTGATGTTAAATAAAACAAGTTCGTTAACTTGCCCTCAGATAAGAAAACCAAACTATTAGCACGCCATTTTGAACTCTGGAATAGTGGCATTGAAAACAAAAAACAACACCCACATAGTCTGTGGTCTACTTATAGATTTGTTGATTTTGTTGATGCTGTGGTGTATTAGCAGATTCAATTATACAGAAACTAATGGCTCGGGAGTTGTGTCAGTATTTTGGGGTTGTGTATCTGTTGGTGAGTGTGGTGTATGGCGCCCCGGAGTTGTTGACCAATCCAGGCTTCGAGAGCGGCTTAAACAATTGGGTTCACGATGGTTTTACGATGACTGTGGAGAAATCTGTGGTGCATAGTGGGACATCAAGTGTGAAATGCACAGGAAGGTAAAACATTTTAACTTCGACCAAAGACCAAAGAGATAAAAACCTCATTAACAGTTGTCTTTAAATTTCAAGTTGGCAATAATTCTGCTACAAACAAAATAGTCCCTGGCTGCCCCAGAGAAATAATAATTATTATTATTATGTTAGAAACGAACGAGTAGTCATTGTCTGGCGCTGCCAGGGTCGAGTTTCGTTAAAGAGAAACAAAATTCATTGTAGTTCCTTTATTAGTTTCAGTGAGGAATTTTCTGGTGATGTGGCAGGTCTGTAGTAGTACCACCCTCTGATCGGCAACGAGAATCTTCCTAGGAATGGTTTTTTTTTTTTTTTTTTTTTTGGGGGGGGGGGGGATACTGAACTATTACACTGTAATTGATTAGAAAATTTGTATGCTTGAGTTAAAAATTTTCAAAACTCCATAATTTCAGTACACAATTTAGTAAGTATATATTCTATTGCCAGAGGTCAATCATGGATGGGCCCAGGCCAGTATATTACTCCAAAACCTGGAGGTCGTTATGTATTTAGCGCTTACCTGAAACTTATCAATGATATCCCAGGCACTACTTATCAGAATGCAATTATCACGATGAATTACAAATGGAAAGACACAGGTTAGATTGATCACTTCTTTTGTATGTGTGTATTTTAAAAAGTTATAAATCTGATTGATAAATTTTATTTCATTTTATATTGTGACTTAGTGCTTTATGTATTTTTAAACACTTTTTTTTTCCTTACGAGCATTCGTTTACCCCATTCACTCTCTCCCATCAATAATCAATATGCTAGAACTGCCTAGATTATTGGGACGTCGTGGCCGAGGGGTAAAGAGAGGAGTCGCAAGTTCAAATCCTGAACCGCAAAGCATCCCCGATTCGAAAAAACTCTATCTTATGTTATCTTATATAATACAGACGTTACTTCAAAAAAAGAAGATGATTACGTCCTACGCGTCATGCATTTAGTCATGAATGTTAACCAATGACTTAAATTCTGCCAAGTCACAGGTCTTCCTGGCTAGCTCAGGCAACCCATTCCATGCTCTGATTGCACTAGGGAAGAAGGAGCACTGTACAAATTTGTTCTAGCATATGGGACGAGGAATGTGCCTTTATCTTTGTGTCTTTCTGAGTATTTTATTAAATTTTGTTTCTGTATTTGAAGATTATGGATCAGTGTTTTGGGTGTAATATCTAGTTTGCTGTAGAGCCTTTTCTCCTGAAGGCTTTCTAAATTTAGTGTTTCTACTATAGGAGTTACCCTAGTCAAATGTGAATATTCGTTTATAGAGCTCATTGCTCTAACTAGTAACTGGTATAAATTGGAGAAACAAGCAAAAGAAAGAAGAATAATTTAAAAAAAAAAATAAAGCTTACCTAAGGCAAAGAACCACTAATAAACCACTAATAACTGCCATTCATCTGAAAATGGCAGGGTTTATCCCCCTTTCTGCTATATAAAACAAAATTAACCAGACACAATGGGTTAATTAAAGCTTTGTAAAAAAAAAAAAAAAAAGGGAGTGCCACTTAATGGCATGTTTAGCAACAGAAGAGTTCTCATTAACTGACAGCAAGGTATGAAGGGGGAGCTTACTTTTACATACATTATAGCCAGCTCTGAACCACTGAGTTTGATTATTGATTTTTAAGTTTTAAAATGTGATCTCGTTGTTGTTCTTACAGATGCTGATGATTATATGGCAGTTACCAGTAGACCTTTTTTAAACGTTGCACGTGGCTGGGTGCTGATAGGCGCAGACTTTCAAATCCCCAACAGAGGTAGCACAACTTTTCTACATTTAGAAAACTAAGATGATTTTTGTATGTGTCAATATTTCATTTTTCACGTGATTTTTCATATAAGTCTTTGAAGTATTTACTTACTTACGCGCTTTTTTTTTTTCAATTCCAATGAAACAGTCCGCATTTTGACTTTTTTAAATATACTTTTTGCCGTAAACTCTAGTTGAACTGGAAGAGTCCACTTTATAACCCCACACGAATATCCCTATTTTTTGGGCCGGAAATTGTAGTATCACCATTCGTCCCACCCCGCCCCCGGTTATGATTATGTTTTATTTATTCATGTGGTGTGCGCTCTGGAACGGTGGTCCCAGGTTCAAACCCTCCTACCGTCATGCCCTCTGCCATGCCCTCTGTCATGCCCATTGCCATGCCCTCTGTCATGCCCTCTGTCATGCCCTCTGTCATGCCCATTGTCATGCCCTCTGTCATGCCCTCTGTCATGCCCTCTGTCATGCCCTCTGTCATGCCCTCTGTCATGCCCTCTGTCATGCCCTCTGTCATGCCCTCTGTCATGCCCTCTGTCATGTCCTCTGCCATGCCCTCTGCCATGCCCTCTGTCATGCCCTCTGCCATGCCCTCTGCCATGCCCTCTGTCATGCCCTCTGTCATGCCCATTGTCATGCCCTCTGCCATGCCCTTTGTCATGCCCTCTGTCATGCCCTCTATCATGCCCTCTGCCATGCCCTCTGTCATGCCCTCTGTCATGCCCTCTGTCATGCCCTCTGTCATGCCCATTGTCATGCCCTCTGTCATGCCCTCTGTCATGCCCTCTGTCATGCCCTCTGTCATGCCCTCTGCCATGCCCTCTGTCATGCCCTCTGCCATGCCCTCTGTCATGCCCTCTGTCATGCCATCTGTCATGCCCTCTGCCATGCCCTCTGCCATGTCCTCTGTCATGCCCTCTGTCATGCCCTCTGTCATGCCCTCTGTCATGCCCTCTGTCATGCCCTCTGTCATGCCCATTGTCATGCCCTCTGTTTTTCAGGAGATTATATTTAGTTGTTAAGGAACGTCCTGAAACATGCAAAACAATTTTACGCCATGCCGTTCCAATAAAATCCTACAAGGATTATCTATTCCTCTACCAAGAAAAAAACCAAATAAATGGGATTCTAGGTACTTACGTGATAAAAAAAAAAAAAAACCTCACCCATCTAAAAAAAAAATGTCAATAATTGTAGCGTTTTTTTGTGTTTTTTTTTTATCAATAAACAGCAGATCTTACGATTAAAATCTATTATTATAATTATAATGTGAAAAAACGAAACCAATATTCATTCTCTGGCACTGCCAGGGTCAAGCTACGTTAGAGAGAAACAAAATTCATTGTAGTCTCCCTTTAACAGTGTCCACTGAGAAATTTTCTGGTGCTGAGGCATCCCTGCAGCAGTACCGGCCACTTGACAGGTGTTATGATATGATTAGAATTTAGTGGGTTTTTTTCGGGAATAAGGTGAAAGTTTTACTTAGCGACAAGTGACGTGACAATTTTTAAAAAAAGAAGAACGCTCTAAGTTACGCTACAAACAAGACGTTTTGTGTAGAACAGTAGGAATAACAAATGATATACTGCTTTACTGACACACATTGGACGGATCCCTTCTTAAGTATTAAAGTATTTATGATTGTTTGGTACTTGCGTCGACTACTTATATTGATTGTTTGGCATTTCGCCGGTGTTCCTGATTTAGTTGAAGGCTACCTCCTGTTTGTATATGACACGGCGGAAGAGCCATAACATAGGCAATGAGAATCTTCTTACTACATTGCAGATTGACCACAAGAAACACTTGTTTGGATTCGGGTCTCAGATGCCCGGTGACTATCTGGTTAGTCCCGACTTTCGCCAGTATCAGAACGTAGCTTATTACATGTTCAACTGGGCGACGATAGAACAGTACAAGTGGACCTACAATCGTGGAACCAAGGTGAGTGAAAAGGGGCATAATCTTCAGTTTAGTGAAAGCAATATCTCTGGAGACTTCTAGAAGAGAAACGTAATTGATATGGTCGTTTCATTTGATTTAGAACTGGTGAAGAGAGATAATCGTGATGCTAAGATAAGAGGAGAAATATACATGCAGAGATGGGACTTTGTTTAACAACATGATACAAGGGCCTTATTTACGACAGCGACTGTGCGACTGCGCAGGGTCTCATCTTAAAAGTTCCTCTTTCAGACCTTGCAATATATAGGCAGTTGATCATCTGTTTCTTTGGCCAACGGTTAGTGAGCAGGGTATCATGTGACCAGCACAACGACCAGCCGACTTACTTTCCCCGAATACCCTTAGAGTTGAGTGGACTCAGAGGGCGCCCTAAAATCTTAAAATACGAAATCCCCGTCTTCACCGAGATTCAAACCCAGGACCCCAGGTTCGGAAGCCAAGCGCTTAATTACTCATCCACCACGCCCCCTTAAAAAGGATGTTCCCCTTTCAGACCTTGTGATGTGTAGGGCGTATAGATGTATGGTTTTCATATCATCTCTATACCATTATTAATGCAACGTGTATACATGTGCAAGTGTAAATTAAGTGATTTATTTATAGTTTTTTTTTAACTATTCATAGTAAATAGTTTAAAAAAATGATGAACTTTTTAAAAAATCGGCTTACATACCAGAAGATAAAAACCCTTTGCAACTTTGTGGAGGCCCTGGTGTCCTGTTCTAAAAATCTTTTCTAGTTATCAGGATCAAAACGTGACAATGCTCCTTTTTAGAGCATGAAATGGGTTGCCTGAGTAAGCCAGAAAAAACAGTGACTTGGCAGAATTTAGGTCATTGGTTAACATGCATGACTAGATGCATGACGCGTAGGACGTAATCATCTTGTTTTTTTTTCTTTTTGAAGTACCGTAACGTCTGTATTTTATAAGATAAGATAAGGTGACAAACGGACGGACCGGACTGATTGACGCGACCAAAGTAATAGCGGCTTTTGCTCTTTCAGGGACCGCTAAAAAACATGACAATTATGCTTCGAAAAGAAAAACGTTCATTGCGCATGTTCCAGTGTATGCCGCAAAGAAATATTGAATTACGTAAAGCAGTGATAATTCCTTTACAAACTTCCCATACAGGATAATCCTGATTACTCAGTGGCAGTGGCGGCGACAGACGAACTTAGACGACATGGGTAAAATACATCTTTGTCTTCATTTATTTTCTTTTTTAAACGAAACAAATTTATAAAATAAATTATATGCAAGGACACTATTTTTGTTTTTTAAGTTCGACAAGAATTTGATATAATTTTTTTATTTAAATATTCATTTCCATTATCTCAGTATTTTGATCCAATTTACAGCCTAAATGTCAGAGGTCACTGCATGTTTTGGGCGGTGCCAGGCAACCAACCAGACTATGCTACATCAATGACTGGTCAAACATTGAAAGATACCGTGGACTCCCATATCAGATACATGACGGACATAACAAAGGGGAAGTAAGTGAGATTGGTTTTAGTTTGCAATTAAATATGACGTTTGCTTCCCTTTAAATGCTATACACACTTTTATTTTTTAAAAAGGTCTTAAGGTCTAGAACTAGAATGTCGTGTCTTGCACGTAGTTGAGAGAGGAAGAACTGGTCCATGTCCGGCTAAGAGGTTTGTTCTTTGTACGGGAACAAGGAAAACTTCAAATACGCTGCCAAAATTATTTTACATGCTCGAAGTGAAGAACTCTCAGCACCATTCTCGTCAAGAAAAGGATTTCGGATAACAGACACTCCTCATTTTAAAAGATTATTTTCCTTATTTCTCAGCACTGGTGCCCTGATGGAGAATCTTATTAGGAGGAAATAGGATAGGCCTATAAGGAAAATGACCATTGTTTTCTGGGTGGTTCCGGCGGTACCTAGTAGCTAATAAAATCCTATTCCTCACGGAAGTGTTTTTACAAAGGCGGATTTAAGGCTATGCGTGGTAGCACATGTAGCAATATGAAGGATGTGATGGGTTCCCTCTGGGTTATCGGTGTCCAGCTTCATTTCAGTGGGGGGACTGAGTAAGGCTGACCTAGGGGAGTCATTGTGATTGAGTGAACGTCCCTGGGAGCTCTTCACGCCGAAAAGTCGAGCTTTCATTCGTGATGACTCGAAACTCTTAAATGTGAATATTTGTTTATTATAAATCTCACTACTCTGTGTCTGTTTTAGTTTCTTAATGTCTTTTTTTTTTAGTAGAGGGGTTCCAAACAGAGGATGCAAATTCTCCCATATCATATAAAGATCCTCTCAAACCAAGCCACCAACTCATAATACAAATTCTCTTCTCTATTAATTAACTTTTA
Organism: Biomphalaria glabrata; assembly: GCF_947242115.1. Lineage (NCBI taxonomy): Eukaryota > Metazoa > Mollusca > Gastropoda > Planorbidae > Biomphalaria > Biomphalaria glabrata. Next base: position 8,261,619 of record NC_074711.1, on the reverse strand, counting down.
AATCTTTAGAACTAGAATGCCCTAAAAATATTTTTATTTTGCCTAATACTGAGAACTGCACTGTCACTAAAATGTCTTTTAATTCAAATCTCTACTGTATTGCTCAAACTATTTATCTTATAAGGAAATGTTAATAACGACTATAATACCCACTACCCACTGAAAAGCCGGATTTACAATAAAACACTGGGCCTCACCCTTAAAGGGAGATGATACCTTTCAAAAATAAAAAAAAATTAGTAAACAAAATAAGGGCGATGTCATTAAATGTACAAATACCTGTATTTCTTTCTTCATAAATATGGCATAATATTTATGAATGAAGCATTGAGAGGGAAAAGATTCAACTTATTTATATCTGGCACTGCCCATCAGCTAAGTGGAAGGTGAGAATCCCTGATCTAGACTGTAAACCAGACCATAGTTTGCAGAGTGAACTACCAGCGTTATACCATGACACTCTCTAATAGCTAGGTAGGCAATCTCTCAAGGGCAGGTCTATGTCGAATGTCACGAATATAAACACAGCAATGTTGACATTTACTTTGATACAGGTTATCGCACTGGGATGTCAACAATGAGCTTCTCCATGGGCGCTTCTTCGAGACCCACACTGGGGATGAACAGTACAGCTACCACATGTTCCAGGCGGTCCACGCCGCTGACCCTAAGCCGACACTGTTTCTGAACGACTACAACGTAGTCGCTAATGGCGAGTACACGCTGGTCAGTAGACTCTTCAATACTAACAGATGTACAAATAATAAGATTAATGTTATTCGGAGCTGAGGTATTTTTGTGGAGAATGGAGTAGTAGTGTTTACAAAAAGGTCCAAAAGTAAATAAGTCATAATAGGGCCTACATTTCGTAATTTAAATGTACTTAGTTAAAATAATTTTAAAGCGAAACAAAGATTAACATATGTGCATGAATGAGTTGTTCCGCCCCAAAGGCTTCTCTCGGACTGTCTCTATATCTCATCTCTGCTTGTGGTCCCTTCTGGGGCATCGGCCACCAACCAGCTTCCTCCAGGCGTCTCGGTTCTGATCGAGGCTCTCTAACCATGTCTTGCCCATCTGCTTCCAAATCGTGGCGCCATGTATTCCTTGGCCGTCCCCTCTTCCTCTTGCCTTGAGGTTTCAGGTTACTTTGTTATGTTGAATACAGGCGTGCAAGCTTTGTGACTAAGTCCGATCTGTAACGTTTAAGTAGGGCTGCCGCCCGGCTGCCACGCCTGCGAGGTCAGATTTTAGAAAGAATGTATACAACGTTTTTACTCTGCTTGTGATCCATTCTGGGGCATCGGCCACCAACCAGCTTCCTCCAGTCAACTCTGATTCTCTTCTGTATTTCTCATGCCAGATTTCTAAACATTTTAGTGGGTTTTTTTTTTTGTTTTTTTTTAAAGATCAAACAAATATCTTCTTATTACTAAAAGTAAATTGGATCAATATTAACTCTTGAATACGCTATCGGTTGGGCCATGTGAGAATTTAATCCCAGCACTTAACCGCCTAGTTGCTTATACATATTGTAGAACTGAGTATAACTCAAAAGAAAGCAATGAAAATAATCTCACATTCAGTAGGATACAATATACAAATTTAACAATTAGTCCGTTTTGGCTCCAAAATGGCTAAGTTGCTAGCATGTTCTGTAACGCTTGCAATCTGATTGCACAAAACGTCAGCGACTTGTCATGAGCTAACATTATTTTTATTAGACCATGACCATGATTGGGGCTTTGAACTTACGCCAGAAAACAACATCAAGCAAGAATAACAAAAAGAACCCAACTAGCTTACCGAATAAAAATAAACCAAGATAAATGGAGCGCCATAATATCTGGAGAGGTGCCAGGCTAAAGTGCGAATTAAAATAACTGAACCAGAACAAGGCCTTATAGAGAATGTTGTGCTGTGTTAGGAGGAACTCAATTGTATCTTTTACTTGCGTCATCAGTTGTGTGAAGTTTTGGCTCTATGGAGCATTAGTGACTAATGTTTCTGCCTCTATTACATTATGTAGCCCTAAAGAAATGTTTCTATTTTAAAACTTACACATCCCTAAAGAACTTCACTTCAAGTTATTGCAAGCAAAATATTTTAAAATAAAAAAAAACAACAAAGCCTATCTTCTTATCTTATATAATACAGACTTTACTTCAACTCCGCACTTACAACTATATATCTCAATAATAAAAAGTTATTTTCCTTATTCAATATCAAACAAAATAATTAATTAATGTCAAGTCAAGTTTCCCCTTCAGACCTTGAGATCTATGAGGCAAATAATGTTAAGGTCATCTGCTTCTGTGGCCCACGGTTAACGAGTGTGTAATGTGGCCAGTACAACGACCAACCGCCTTTACTTTTTCCCAACTTATGTCAGGTACTTATTAGAGCTGGGTGGACTTCATCAGTCTTCATCAGTATTCAAACCCAGGACCTCGGTAAGGAATCAAAGCACTTGACCGCTCAGCCACTGCGCAAAATAATTAGTTGTCAATAATCAATTGGCTAATTGGTCAATGTTTTCTTAGGTATAATAAATAACTGTTTAATGTTTCAACTTCATCTAATAATGGGTGTAAGAGAAATGATTACTTATGTAGCCATATCTGTGAATACTGAAGGATTAATTTCCCTTGTTGGTTTCAAACAAAATAATTAATTACCAGTAACCAATTGACTTTCTTAATTGTTTTTTTTAAATTGATTCGTGTCTTGTTTATGCTAATGAATAATTTTGCAATGTTTCAACTTGATCCGAGAATGGGTGTAGGAGAAATTATGTGCACAAACATTTTACCAGACAGACAGACCGACAGATAGATTTTTGTTGATATATATGCTTTGTAAAAATTGTGTCCGCCTAAAGTATAGGCGAAGCAGTTAGACCAACTACCCGGTTAAAGTAATCTATTACCTGGTTCACCTTCTTCAATAAGCTTTATAACAATCTTAAGTTAGAGGAGCTGACAAGTGTTTGGAACGACGCTGCATTTTCATATCGGAAAGATAAAAATACATTTAGAATTTATATAGAAAGTGTTCAAATAAATCTAAATAGGCCTATTATTTCCCTTTGACAGGCTTACTTGGACCAGATCCAGCAATTCAAGGCTGCTAATGTTGGGTTGGGTGCCGTTGGAATTCAGAGTCATTTCCCTTCATTTACAGCCCCAGATCCAACGCTGATGAAGGTACATTGCAAACGGCAACATTTTTGGTTTTTGTCAAGTGTAGTATCACCAATATTTCCTATTACAGAGGACAAAGATTTGGGAGAAAAAAATTGAAGGCGATTCACTTCATATTTAATATCTGTGACCCTAATCGAATTTAAAATAATTCTTCAATTGTATCACACCTTTTTTTTTTTCTGGCTGCATCTCCAGCGTGGAAAGCCGAGAGGCGTTTTGGCGATTAGACTCGGTCCAGGCATGCTGCTACCCATTGCCAGAGTTTAAACCACTTTTCATTAGAAATAAAGTTCTAGATCTACATGGGCATCTTAAAATTGTTTATATTTACTGAAAACAAACAACAATGTTGATATAGCGCTAAGAAAACAATCTTACAGGCCTTGACTCGTATAAAAACAATTAAAACTACCATTCAAGACAGGCACAGACCATCCAGGAAGCAAGACATACGCAGATATAAGCCTTAGATGATGCCTGTCGATCTGGTGATAGTACCTATCCTTTATAGAGAAAGAAAGTTGCAATTCTGTTAACTTTTAAAAAATTATATCAGCTTAGCTTAGTTGCTAAATGTACTCTAAAAAAAAAAAATGTACTCTGTTGTTTTTTTCTCTTAGTATCGTCTGGACCTATTAGCCACGGCTGGATTACCAATGTGGGTAACTGAATTGGACCTATCCGCTCACGACGAGAGCACACGAGCCGACTGGTGATTCAACTTTTTGTTGTTTTATCTGTTGTTTAAAACTTGTTTTGGTTTCTAGGGATGTCTAATTTATTATTTCTAATGTTTCTGGCCAGGTATGAGACGGCGCTCAGACTCTACTTTAGTCATCCGTCTATTGAAGGAATCATTTTCTGGGGCTTCTGGGATCACCACATGGATTCTAACATGGCTTTGGTGCACGGAAGCACTTTTGAGGTAAGTTTAATTAATGGGCTGCTACTGCAAGTAAAAATTATTTGTGTCAGTCGCATTTCACCCGAATGTTCTAAAATGAAGTTATGATAGCTATGTAATACTTGCTGATACCTGTTGAAACAGTTAGTATAGTTTGGTATTATGCAGTGTGCGTGTTTCCAAGGTGACTATGAAGAAATGGAGAACTTGTTTTGGGTCTTGGAAACAGGTGAAATCACGACAGGGTCTATCATAATTTATGTTAAGAACGGGAGACGACCCAGTGATTGCAGAGAGTAAATACTTGTTTTTGTAATGAGTTTGTTTAAATGTCATTTTATATTATTTTTACTAGATGACTTTGTCTCTATTGTTAAAAAAGTGCTATTAAAATAAAGTTTGTTCAAGTTATCTAAGTTCTTCAATTTAAAATATAACACCCTTTACATCGGATTAGTTGTACTAGCTTTCTGGTATTACTTTCTAACCACCGACCAAAAACAACCTGGACACTTTTTTTTCAGGCGCGGTGGCTGAGTGGTAAAGCGCTTGGCTTTCGAACCGGCGTTCCCGGTTTTGAATCCTGGTGAAGACTGGTATGTGTAATTTCGGACTCTTTAAGTACCTCTGAGTCCACACAACTCAAATGGGTTCTTGACATCAGTAAGGAAAAGTAAAAGAGGTTGGTCGTTGTGCTGACCACATGACACCATCGTTAACCGTGGGCCACAGAAACATATGACCTTTACAGCCTTTGCACTTTAGATCGATAGGTCTGAAAAGGGAACTACATTGCAACTCCCCCTTCCATAACGACACAGTTTTCTAGCCCTTTGTACTTTAGAAGCGAAAATTAAACAATCTCGCAGCAGAAGAAAAGAAGACTGGCTTCAAAAACAATAAAAAGAAAACTGAGATAATAAGAATAAGTACTACCCAGGAAACCCAACTACCGCTCCAATAAGAATGAGTACTACCCAGGAAACCCAACTACAACTCCAATGAGAATAAGTACTACCCAGGAAACCCAACTACAGCTCCTAAGAGAAAACCAAGAAGAAACGACAACTTTTACCTTGGAAGCATCATAAACAACATGGGGAAGAGGTCAAAAATGGAATCAACAAGGCTTATAAAATACAGACGTTACTTCAAAAAGAAGATGATTACGTCCTACCCGTGCCCTAGGTCAATCTAGTCATGCATGTTAATCAATGCTTTAAATTCTGCCAAGACATTGGTTTTCCTAGCTGACTCAGGCAGTCCATTCCATGCTCTAATAGCACTAGGGAAGAAGAAGCGTTTGTACAAATTTGTCCTAAAGGCCAAGCATGCTGTTAACACCCTACGGCCGATCTGGCGGTCAAATGCACTGTGCCTACACAATAAAATCCGCATCTTCAACACAAATGTGAAAGCAGTCCTTTAATGCGGCAAAAAGACTTGGAAGGTATCGACTTAAAATACAGACAAGCTCCAAGCATTCACCAACAAATGCTTGCGTCATATAATTGGTGTCAGATAGTCAAACTAAATCTCAGACTACAGCCTTTGTGAAACAGCTCATTAAGTACCAATAGAACAAGAAATCAAACGACGCTGGGGCTGGATTGGTATAACAATGCGAAGAAAAGAAGACAACATTATAAGACAGGCTCAAGACTGGAACCCACAGGAAAGAGAAAGGCTGGGAGACCAAAGCAAGCATGGGTGGAGTAATATTTTGGTCGTTGAATGATTTAACTTTTAAAAATCCATACTGAAAATATCGAAACCTGCCTTTTTACCTGCATTGTTTAACAAAAAGCGAAGCCTTGGGTGGACCCATTGGGCACTTCCTCTAAGTTTGTGCCAAAACACAAACTCGCGTTGTAATCTTGTGTCAGACCTTATTATAGACTACATGTTTAAGATATGTATTTGTTCAATGTACTATTATTATTCTATATAGCTTTAGACAGGTTTTATTATTTTTTTTTTAGAAATATGACATGGCCGGATCTAAGAAGGTTGAGACCTAGAGCAGTTTTGTGGAAGCCCTTTTCTTTTTTTATGACAATTTTAACAATGCATTTATATTTAATATTTTGGTAATGCTAATTTAAGTAGGTCTACATGCACTCCTCGTTCTATTTTTTTCTAGAGTTATAAATATTAACGCTAAAATGTATCCTACTCTCCACCAACAGCTGGACAAGGCTGGAGAGCGCTACCTTCAGCTGACCAAGCAAGAATGGAGCACTCATGTCAACAAGTCTTTGTCTGCTGGTACCTCATTCGATGTCCGAGGTTTCCAGGGCGACTACGATGTGATCGTCTGGTACCAGAACAAACCAATCAAAATACAATCCTTTTCAGTTGGCAAGACTGATGTGACCGTTAACGTGGACATTTCCGGAAACGAACGTAAGAATGTTTATATATACCGGTAGTAGAAAATGAACATCCTAATAATAAATTCATAATGTAAGTAGGCCTAACTTGGTTTCTAGAGCGCTTAAAAAAAAAACACACACACACAGGCTCATCATAAAAACAAAAAACAAATAGGTTAAAAAAACAAACTACTCTTTAAAAAAAAAGTCTTTTTCTTGATCGTAGTTATGGATCCGGTCTGTCTGAACTCAATGGGGAGCTAGTTCCATTCATTTGGCCAATGTATTGAAAGGTAATCAGGGCGTTAGTTAAACGAACATGCGGCACAGCTAGAAATGAGGAGATCGCGAAAAGCAGGAGTAACCGAGGGACATATGGATTTCTGCACTACTCACAGCCAGCCAGTGGAGGGTATGCAGGGGAGCAGTAGTAAAATCGTGTCATGTCTCACAAAGAACTATCTTGGCAGCACTGTTCTGAATTTGCTGCAGCAATATATAACGGCATACGAAAACAAACAACATTTGAATCTCTTCTCATTTAAAAACAATTTCCTATGCTGATCTGTTTTGTTTTCAAATTCTACGCATGCTTTCATGTTGGAAAAAATAATAAACTTCAGTAATGAGATATTGTAGACTAAATAACATCTTTTCTTTCTGTTCAGAAGTTATTCAACTACCCACTCTCACTGACCCGTTTGCCTTTGTGCCTGTCCAACACGAAACAACTAGCAATGGTCTGAGAACTGAGGGTCACGCAACATCCACCTCTACCTCCCACCAACTGACCTGTACCACTCATGCATCAGGAGAGTCTGAAGTTGGGGACGACAAGGAGGTGGAAGTGGGCTGCGGTACCGATGAAGTTTTAACTGGATGTTCTGGCTACCTCAAAGTACGTATGCTACTAAATCAAGTTGTTTGGTTGTTCAGGGCTACCTCAAAGTACATAAGCTACTAAATCTACTTGTTTGTGGCTACCTCAAAGTACATAGGCTCCAAAATCTACTTGTTTGGGGCTACCTCAAAATACTTAAGCTTCTAAATCTAGTTGTTTGGGACTACCTCAAAATACTTAAGCTTCTAAATCTACTTGTTTGTGGCTACCTCAAAATACTTAAGCTTCTAAATCTACTTGTTTGGGGCTACCTCAATTAAATACTTAAGCTTCTAAATCTACTTGTTTGGGGCTACCTCAAAATACTTAAGCTTCTAAATCTACTTGTTTGGGGCTACCTCAAAATACTTAAGCTCCTAAATCTACTTGTTTGGGGCTACCTCAAAATACTTAAGCTCCTAAATCTACTTGTTTGGGGCTACCTCAAAATACTTAAGCTTCTAAATCTACTTGTTTGGGGCTACCTCAAAATACTTAAGCTCCTAAATCTACTTGTTTGGGGCTACCTAATAATACTTAAGCTCCTAAATCTACTTGTTTGGGGCTACCTAATAATACTTAAGCTTCTAAATCTACTTGTTTGGGGGCTACCTCAAGCTTCTAAATCTAGTTGTTTGGGGCTACCTCAAAGTACGTAGGCTACTAAATCTAGTTGTTTGGTTATGTGTAGGTCAGTGCAATCAACGATTCGTACACTGTACTAATACCGGTACATATCATATATCTACATCTATGAGTAATGTCAATATTTGGCTAGATCTCAGCAGATTTTTCCCTTTTCTTTACAGAACAATGATTGGCATAGAGACGGCGAAAGAATTGTCATGACAAACAATAAGCCAACATGTAAATCTGTGAATGGGTTTAGAACTACAGCAAGTAAGTAAGGCTTGCTACCATCAAATTACAAGTTATTAAATGATGCAGATTTTAAACATTAGGTTAATCATTATCATGTGTCCCATGATTTTCATTGTACTGTGAAAATCCTTCCACTTTTCCCGGTCATCAGGATATCTGAAGAGAGAGACTGCTTGTGTTAATTTAAAAGCTCAATAGGTATATGCTGCAATACATCCCCAATGAAACAAAAGCTTTTATAGCATTATCAAAGATGGATTCAACATTCTGACCTAATGAAGAATGTTTACGTTGCTGTGCAGGTACAAAAGCTTATGCAAGGTGCTGTAAACTGAGTGGGTTGACCTGTACTTATAAAGTGGCTGGACCTTCAGGAACTGGAGCTGATGACCAAGTTATAACTCCCTGTGCTTCGGATGGTTTTCCACTAGGCAAGTACCAACATGATGTATACATATGTTGTAATTCAGTGAAGCACTTTGAGTAGACTTTATGCTCTATTGTATGTATACTCTCCAGGTTGTACAGCAAACTTTGAGTAGACTTTATGCTCTATTGTATGTATACTCTCCAGGTTGTACAGCACACACTTATGTGTCAGACTGATGGCTCCTTCATCACCAATACTTCATGCGTAGCACAAAATGATGGGTTGGAACAAGGTCAAGGACACTTTTTATTGCTCAATAAATTGTTGCTGCTAATAATAGACATTGTTACCAAGTACCGGTAGTCCCCAAATGATATATTTAAACTATACCCTCTCTCTACTCAGGTGTATATGCTTATGCTGCATGCTGTAAAGGTGGAAACATCAAGTGTACCACAGTCCACTCAGACACTAGTGGTCACCCAGTTGGTGCAAGGGCAACAGTTACATGTCCAGCTGGTCAAGTCATGACAGGGTGTACTGTCTACTCACCCAATGCTAAAGCAGCAGGTTCCTTCATAGAAGGTAAAGCTCCATTTACTATGCACACTTAAACCCAGTAATAGATTGTTAGAATGATCAGAAAAATGTCCTCACAAGTAAATCCTCATATCAAAAATATAAGTGAAAACTTTGACATCTATATATATATAATTCTCTTCTTCCCTCAAGAGTTTGGATGAGAAGAAGAAGTAAAGGAAAGATCACTCTCTTATCTCTGTGGATAGAGTTATCCCACGAACTTTACGAGCCTTAAGTGTAGCAAAGTCATACAGTGTATCATGAAAATTGTATTTCCTACACAGATCACGCTCAATAGCAACGATTAAAAAATGTTTCAATCTATCTAGGAGAATTGTTGAACTAAAGTAATTCTTCATTAGTTTGAGGCGCAAGAAGCTTCTTTCATCAGATTACACAATTACGGGATAATGGTTTCATTTAATAATTTATACACCTAGAATTAGAGCGGGTCCTATGAAAGTGCGGGGCTCACTGCGGTCACCTAAGATAGCAGTGTTTGTTACACCTGACTAGTATAGTTATAAAAGAATCAATAAAACTCTCAGGGTAGAAGAGTTTAAGAAATAATTAATAAAAACAAATAAGTGTGTAATGTGTACAGTAATAACAATGCTGCTAATTGTTTCTATTGCAGCTATTAATGGGGTGGATACCTGTGTGGCTGTTAATGGCTATGAAAGATTTGGACGTGAAGAAGGAGTCCGAGCTTATGCTGCTTGCTGCAGTGCCTAGAAGACAAACTGTTCTCAGCTTAGCTAAACAATTACTTTCTTAAAACAAATTTTGTCATGTAAATAAACAATAAAAAAAGAACTAGTAAGTGATTTGGTATGACAATTTTAATGATTTAAAAAAAAAAAAAAAAAAGAGGTCACATTAAATTTTTAAATAGGTAAAAACAACAACAAAAAAAAGTTTTGTATAACAAAACAAGAATGACAATGACATCAGATGAACCAACATTTTCAAAATCCTACTGAGCTCTTTCTTTTTGTTGTTATGGCTTCAACAACAATCTTATTTCATTAATGGTCCAAGAACAAGTACAGACACTTGAGTACCTCCAAGTTGAACTATACAAAGCTGTTAATTTCAGAACCATTCATTAATAATGTGTCCTTTTAGTTTTTAGAAGTACGTTAGACTATGAAAACATAGACATGCACAAATTTTTTACTATGGCAGAGAGAGGTGGCGATTGATTCCATTGGTTGAAAAAAATCTTTGTTAATAACTGTTGTTGGATCCTTTCCCGGTCTGTAGCTTGGCGATAATTCTTTCAAGTTGTCTCTTGGCTTCACACATAGGGAAATTGACCATGTCATAGTACTGAGGTGCAATTTTCACAAGCCTAGCAACACACAAAATTTAACAGTATTAAAAATGAAAATCATTTTAGATTTGTGATAAAGGCTCTGTAAAGAGTATGGCTGCCAGCCAAGATGGAAGCACTTGTTTCTACACAAATTTTATGAAAAAAACAAACAAACTTAACTATGGTTAATATATTATTGCAAAGCTACATTTAAAAAAATTAATTTTTGAACTTAAGTTAATTAGCATACCAGCTATGCTCTTTAATTTGTTACCAGGCTATATATTGTTTTTTTTTTAATGGCTGGAACATCCACTCATTTTTTTTTAACTTCCAATAAATGACACACATTTTACCCTAACATATTTTATAGCCCATGAATCTGTTACAATGAAATAAAACACCCTACTCTATTTCTACAAGGATGCTCCTTTTTTTTCTCACCCTGTGCATTGCAATGTTGTCTGACATTAACATATGACTTGACTTTGAATGACCTGCTTTATAATGTCCCTCTCAACACACACATGCTTTTGGCCCATGAATTCTAGAATCACATTTACACTTCTACCCCCATGGACTCAACAAAAAAGTCCCACATACAATCTCTGACTTTTCTTTGGCTGCTCATGTCAATATCAAAATGGTTAATAAACTCAATGTTGCTTTACGACCAGACCCCCCCCCCCCTTTTTTTTTCATTACAATGACAACCCCTAACAGTTTTCAACTTTTGAATTCTAGATAAAGCACCCTTGAACCATTTTTTTTGTTTGCAGCCTTTATCATAAGTCAAGCAATGTACAGTATTAGAGACTACAAACATATCTTTTAGAGACTTTAAACATCTCTTGAATTCATCACTTTCAGGATCAAAGAGAAAAGGGAAAAAAAGCATTTTTTGAAGGCCCCAATAGAATGCTCTGTTCCCATTCAACACACTAAATTTATTTTGGTATTGTGTCCACTAAAAAAAGGAAATATCAATTTACTTTTTACTTATATTAATTGTAATCGTTTTATTTCACCACTTTTGAATGGTAAGTGTTGCAGAGTATACTAGTCTTATCTACAAACAGACAGACACAAACTGAATCAATATCATTCTACACTCTTCCACTCTCAGATAAAAAAAAAAAAGAAATAGACTCAAGATCTATCTTTTTGATGCTGTTAGGCTAAGTTTGTTATTTTTTAAGACCATGTCTTAAAGGAAGCAGAAATGAAAATACAATATATATGACAAAAGGCAAATTAAAAATAAGTTGAATGCTATTTCTTCTTATGCTTTATGTACAGAATGCAGCCTTTGGAAAAATACCAAAAATTAAAACAAAGGTTTTATAAAAAGCTTGCAGTTTTTCATGAATAGCTGCATTCAAGGCTGCAAATCTGTCAAAATCATGTCTTAGTGAGAACTCTTGATAGATCTTAAATGAATATATAAATCAGTGAGTGGTATTGTAGAATTAAACTTAAGATTAGTAAACTCACCATTCTGGTTTCACATCAGTTACTGTGCGAATGTAGTTCTTGGTGGTCAGTACAAACTCATTATATAGTACCCAGTCTGGTTTATGGTCAAGAACTGTGGATGGATGCAGCTGGACAACCTGACTATCTTTCACAGTCAAATAGTGACCAGTTCTTTCCAGGTGAGCTACCTGCCATTGGGAGAAAAATTAAAAGACTGGGTGGTGTTAATATATGACTCAAGAAAGACGACTTAATAGAAAGCTGAAATGCAATTTAGTTTCTCTGGCTGCTTGAAGCTACTAGAACAGCAACAAAGTTACCAACCTGTCAAATCTTTGGCTATTAAAGTTTAGTGCATTTTAATGTTAACACAAGAAAAACATTTAAAATTTTTTTTTTTTTTTTAAATACAATACCTCCATTATGCAACTAGATATTAAATTTAAAAAAAATAAATTATTATTTTCTTTTAGCTCAAACTGGATATATCAGACATGTGATTAGCTCCTTGTACCAATTGACATCTAGACTTCTAATTTAGAATTCTTAAGATCTAGACTAGATCTAGATTCTAAATGTAATCTATATTAAATTTATGCAATTATATAAGCCAAGCTAAGAATATCTATCACTTTATATTTAATAAACAACTCAGTTATCAGTACTCTACGATGCCAGTAAGCCATGTTTTTTTTAAACTCATATTTATAGCCAAATTTTAACTTATTTCTTTTTTAATTTGAAAAATTATAACGGTCAAACTATAGTTTTCCCCATGTGGCAAATGAGCTAGTAATTCTTTTTTAAGCAATATCAATCACCTGTTAAATTTCTAGAAAAATCTTCAGAGCCATTTTTGAGATCAGAGTCCAGGTTCCTCCATGAAGTTTTAATTAAATAGAGGTATTGTAATAATAAACATTTCATGTATCGAATTCTGAAAACAAAGCTTAAAGCGAGCACTGACCTGCATAAAGAATCCAGATACTAGAGCTTTTCTAATGTTAATATAATAATCCCTTGATGTGAATTCTGTGCTTGATCTGCGTAAGTTGAAACGGTCCATGATCCTCGCAAGCTGTTGTCGAACATTGTCTGCACTCTTCAAAGATCTGTAGTTGACAAAGTTATCATAGCACCATTGAGGATCTTCGTGATCTAGAAAAGGAATCAATTTAAAATTACAACTCCAGACCAAAAAGAAAAGAATGAATATGTTTACAAAATATTAAAAGTATAATAATAAGTATATAGATAATGATACAACTTTTGTTTTAAGTTTAGTTTGGATAAGGTTTATCTATTTATAACACAGATAAAAGAAGCAAATATACTTACTTTGTTTGAAAGCATGATACACATTGAGTAGAGTGAGGTGATCGCCATCAATGTGAGCGAACCTCATCTTTGACTCATCAGCTGCTTTCTTGGCCTCCAGCGGTCTCACAAAACACTGTGGGACTAAACATGAGAAGCGGGTGGGGCCACACGGCCCATCCCCAGCGCCATTAGTTCAAGGTCACTAAAAGGAAGCCAGTATGTTAGGAAGCGCACACCACCCACTACTAAAACTCAAAACCCTATGCAGACATTGAATAGAATTATTGAGAAGGAATAGTTAACAGAAATGGACAAAAATAAGAGAGAGAGAAAGTTCAAAGTGTAAAGAAACAGATAATTTTAAACTTCGAGTGTGTGCACTTCTAACACTGAACCATTTTTACTTAAGCAAATGTCTAAACATTTAATAAACCAAAAATGTTATTTACACAAAAATTATTGAAATCAAGTGAACAGTTTTCTTTTTATACCTGATAACATGGCTGTTATGGACAGTACTTCATTGGAACAATTGTAGTCGCAGCTTGCTATGACCATCTTAGCCAGCTGAGGATCTAGTGGGAATTCTGCCATCATGGAGCCAAGCTCTGTTATTTCACCGTCATCGTCAAGGGCAGCTAAATAGTTCAACAACTCCAAAGCTCGCATCAGTGTTTCTGGAGCTAATACAAAAAATATACAGGAGCCATTAGCTCATCGTATACAAATAACATGTGCTACAATGTCCTAACATTTTTAAAGCAACAAAGCTCTTAGAAGGAGTGAAACTGCAGGCCTATTTCACCATAAGTTAAAATCACATTAGGACTAATTACTTTTTCCTAGAGCTATATACATTTTGGGAAAAGGATATATGTTGTTTGTTTATTACAAGATTGTAAGTTAGCATTAAAGCTATATCATAAAAACAAGAAATAAAATTGATACTTTGAAGTCTCACTTGTTTAATTTTTTTCATTATTAAAAAAGAATTTTATGCAAACTTTTAAAACATATTTACCAGGAGGGTCCATAAAGTCAAAGTGTACCAAATCATCAATACCAAGTTTTTTAAGCTGTAGTACTACTGTCCCCAAGTTAGACCTCAAAATTTCAGGATAGGTGTTCTCCTGCATTTCTTGCTTGTAAGCCTTTTCTGTATACAACCGAAAGCATTTGCCAGGTCGTGTTCGACCGGCTCTACCTGCTCTTTGTTGTGCACTAGCTTTGGAAATAGCAGTGACCAAAAGTGACTCCACACGAATACGAGGGTTGTATACCTAGAAATGGATAAACTTATTATTTTTATCTCTCATTATCAGAATATATTTATAGATCCTAACAAATATACAGCTATTACTATTTATACAGTATATGTATAAAGCTATAACTAATTTTACTTTTATAAAACAAATTTACAATCAACAAAAAGACAGTGTACGCAATTCACTTTGTAATAGACAAAGAAAAAGTAGAAAATGCTAGAATGAACCCTAACCTTTTGTTTGGCGAAACCTGGGTCAATGACAAACACAACACCATCAATAGTCAGAGATGTCTCGGCTAAGTTTGTAGAGACCACCACTTTCCTTCCTATTGCACCGTTGGCCTTTTTAGGTGGAGGTGGTTCAAAAATTCTCTGTTGTAAATTTGGTGGCAATGTTGAATACAAAGGTATACACTTGAGATCCCCCACATCCTGACCCAAATTATCCACCTCTCTTTGAATCCTTTTGCAGGCTTCATCAATCTCCTGAAGACACAATTTGTCATAGAATTAAAACAATGAAAGATTTAAACAATAAACACTTTCATAAATATATATGTATACAAACTGGAAACATTTTTAAAGAAGTATACATGTTGAAAGTTAAGTACTGACCTCTTGACCAGTCAAAAATAAAAGCATGTCTCCCTCTGTCTCCTCACACATGTGGATTTGAATGACTGTTCTTATAGCTGCCTCAAGATAGTCTCTCTCAGGCTCAGGTGTGTAAAATATTTCTACAGGATGTGTTCTGCCAGGAACACTCATCAATGGAGCATTATCAAAATAGGTCTAGTAAGAAATAGACAAGTTTTAACACAAGTGAAACAGTATAATTTCAACTCCCATACTATTTGTTAGAAATTTTTACCTTAGCGTTTAGTTAAAAGTATAATGGATATTACTTAACAGATATTGACAACACTATTATCTACTTGTTTACTTTTTCATTCTTATTTCAGCAGCATTAAAATTTACCTGAAATTTGCCAGCATCCAAAGTAGCACTCATGATAATGATTTTAAGATCAGATCTTTGTTTAGCTACTTCTTTCAGTAAACCCATCAATATGTCGGTAGCAAGAGTACGTTCGTGAGCCTCATCTAGCATAATGATACCGTAAGCTTCTAGTAAAGGATCTGACATGGCTTCTCTGAGCAACATACCATCAGTCATGTATCTAGAATGAAAATAGGACAACAGCAAAATAATTAATGTAAAAATATACAAATAAAACAATCATATATAATTTGACATCTTTGTTAAGTGCAAAATGCTGATTAACAATCTGAGAAATTTGTTTTGAATATTGAAATGTATAAGTAGTTCGGAACACCCTTGAATACAATGAGTAACAACCAATTTTGCCAAAACCCTAATTAGCAGTAACCATGATACAAAATGACATTTTAAAAGTTGTCAATTTTTTTCTTTTATTATATGTAAATTACCAATATCAACAACATATACCAATTGCTAATGTATAATATTTCAATAATTAGAACCAATGGCTGTACATCAATACTCTATAGTTAAAGTTATTTTTAGTGGTAAGACTAAATTTTAACAAGTCAAATTACAAAATATTAATATAACTATACTTTGTTATGTTTTTCCTTAAACCATATGCACAGCTTATTAATTTTCAAAATATTTCATGCAGAGAAGAAATAAAATAAAAAATTGTTTAATTCACTACTTTTTATTTTAAAAATCTCTGCTTTTTAGTTTAATTTTATTAATTTCAATTATGTGACAAAAATCTTTTAGGGATCAGCTTATTTTTATTTTATAATATTTACAGTTTATATTGGTACAATGTCTATTACTAATTCATAATACTGTTGAACCCAGAAGTGCAGAAACTACAAATGATTTGGAGGAACAGGCCAATTTGAAAATAATGATAAGATCATTGTAATACACACATCACATCATTATTATATTTTTGCCTCAGAAGGATGTGAACTTTTTTTTATTCTTGTAGATCCCAAAGGAAACTAAATTACTTTTAATTGTAATGAACAAATAATATGGATCAACAACTTACTTTAGTACTGTCTTTTGGGATGTGCAGTCTTCAAACCTGATGCTATAACCAACCTCCTGACCAAGACAAACATCCATTTCCTCAGACACACGTTGAGCCACGGACATAGCTGCTACCCTACGAGGTTGTGTACATGCCACACCCTTTTTTGGATTCCTAGCTCTCACCCATTCTAGACACCACTGCGGAATCTGAGTGATAATAATGCTTATAAATTACTAGAAAATACTATATTCAAATTAAAATATTTTTAAGCACAAAAAATGACAATAAATTTTAAAATGTATGTTTAATAATAATAAATATTGAAAGTTTTAAGAGAGAAAATGTTTTTTATTTTTTTATCAGCATGCATTCTTGCACATTTTCAAGCATACCTGCGTTGTTTTTCCAGAACCTGTTTCACCCACTAGTACAATGGTTTGATGTTTTGTAACCATTTCCACAAATCTTTCCTTGTATTCCCAAACCGGAAGTGTGGTTCTTTTACGATGCAACTCATAATAGCGTGGTGTGAAAGGTAGCCCTGAAAATAGTTAATGTCTCAAAATAAACTTTTTTTGTAAGATTTACATATTTATGAAAAATATTCTTTCATAAGAAACAAAATAAAAAGCATCTAATTTGAAAGTTTTTAGTGACATGAATAAAAAATATTTAAAATAAATGTTTACAAACTATAAATACTATAAAAACTACACTTATAATAGCAATACTGAACAGAGAAAAACAAACAAGTAAGCACCTGTGAACGGGTTAAGCTGTAATGTTGGTCTTGGTATGTTAAACTGTTCAAATATTGATTGAGATTTTCCTTTGTCTTCTTTTTTATCTCCTGCAGTATCATCATCCCTGGAAATAAAAATTAAAAGATTCAAAATTGTATTCAGTGTACACTACTAATACTAGCAGTACAGACTTTTTTACTTTTAAAATATAAAGTTAATAAAGGTATTATTGAATTTTAGTTTTTTAAATTTTATTAATAATAAATTACAGACACAATTTTTAAAAAGTCATATCTAGACTAGACTGTAGTCTAGAGTGTAAAGTGTAGATTAGAATCAATCTAGAATCTACTAGAATGACTAGAAATCTACTTTATCTAGTCCTAGATCTATGTTGTACACTTGTAAATGTACTAAATTTTAAATGTTCAATTTTGACCATGTATTGACTATAATTGAGTCATTTTGACAACCCCACATGTGAACAAAAGTTCATAAGACAGAAATTGTCATACATGTTAATTAGAATAAAATCATTAAAATCTACTGTCACTCATTAGACTCTCATCTCAATTCCTCTACACTACTCTACAGCTGTTCCACTGCCCACTCCAATGATTCATGCTTCTTTATAATATTTATATAATAATATAGTATATAGATCTAATTAATACATTTATTATGATTTTAAATTCTGATTATTCTTATTCTAGGCTATTTGTCAACATTTGTGGATTACTATATTCTAGATCTAGACTATATGGATGAAATAAAACTAGATTATCTATAGATTTATGGGTATCGCCATGCTTCAGATTAAATTTGAGCAAGTGAGCCGTCTTGAGGCGAGGTTCATTCAAAATCGTTGTTTTCGACGTCAGTAGTGCGTACACCATACCCGAGACTTCGATGATTTAAATATCATTTCCATTAAGTTTACCTGTTCTTTTTACTGCTGGACATACTATCCCCAACGTCGATTCGTCGTTTAGACATATTTTACATTTAGAAATGTAGAGAAATCTTTAAAATACTTGATTAAATGTTCTAAAATAATAGATCTATCACAGAACGGTTGCTTTAAACCGGAAGAAGAGTAGAGAAGAAAAGTTTATAAACAACGATTAGGTTGTTGCCAGCTAATAGAACAAGAAAAGGTCATAATTAAAATTATCTGTTTAAATGTTTAATTTTTTATTTTTAAAAAATCTAGATAGTTCTACATTACATGCTATTTAATAGCAGATTTAAAATAAAATAAAAAGTTGATTAGATCTAACTCTATGTGCTTTTACAGGCTGGAGTTTAAGACGAGTATTTTTTAAAAAGTATGAGAAAAAAATACAAGCCTCAACTATCACTTCCACTTATCCTATTGAACATTTAGTGTTGAACATGTAGTGTTATCAACCTTCGCATGTAGCCTACTAGCCAACTAATACTATTTCAAAGCTATTTTTTTCAATCCTCCTTTCACGCCTCTTCTGTTGTTTTTTTTTCTTTTTTCTCACATACATGCAGACACAAACTTTTACTTCAATGTATTGATACATAACATATTTTTGTCTCCTTATATATATCTTTCTTTCTTTCTCAAACAATGTGTTGTATTAGACAGTGGCGTCGCTAGAGGGGTGCGGGGGGTTCGGTCCGCACCGGGTGACAACCACCCTAGTGACGCGCTGGTATTGGAAATGTCAAATAGCTCGACCTATATCTGAGAAGGTGGCAAGATAAAATAACCAATGAGGAAGTGCTACGAAGAGCAGTGTGCCAAGAAATCCGCTGTGTTATCAGCAGCAGACGCCTTGGCTGGCTTGGCCACGTTCGTAGAATGCAAGACAATCAGTATGGTGATCAGGAGAGCGGTATACGGATGTATGCAAACGAGACATGAAGCTCTTCAAAATCGACACTAGTAGCTGGGAAAAAGTGGCACTGGATAGATCTACATGGAGAGAGGGCATAAAAGAAGGGTCCCGCATTGCAGATGCCATACACAATAGTAGAAAGAATGGTGAAAATGCAACGGCGCCTGGTGATTACAGATGCCTTACCTGTGACCGCAGCTGTGTATCAAGGATTGGCCTCTTTAGTCACACAAGAAGTTGTAAAGGGAAAAGATCGTCTCTCGAGACGTAAAATGCCACAGAATATCTGAGATGAAGGCTACCATAGATAACATTAAACGGGTCTAACAACTAATCAAGTCTGAGATACTGTAACACCGAATATTTCTAGCTTTATATTTCCAGATCAGGCGATCCATTGTACACTGAGCTTCGCAATCACAGGGACATACGGTTCCGATTTTTTCCTTCCAGAACATGCTGAGCACGGATAATCTCATCCTGCATTGTCCAGTTCTAGTTTTTGTGTCATAAAGGGATATAATTTTTAGAAGCATACACGTGTTTTTGTTTTCATTCTGTATTTTGGAATAGAGGCAGACCGTCGATGTTTTCTCTTAGCTTATTTTGAATGAATGTTTTCCCGCCCCCCCCCCTCCATTCAGATACTTCTAGCTGCTTGCTTCTACGCGTTTTTCCCCACTACGATATAGGCCTATGTTTAAGCTGCAAACCCACGCTCCCCTTTTTGCTTTCTGTCTGATACAGAAAACCAGTAACAAATGATTTATGTAGTCTATCTGCATTATGCCATTTTATGAAAATCGTATCTAAACAAGCTTTAATGGGGTATTTTTAGATAGCTGCTTGGTTGTGTGGTATGCGCTCCGGACTGTCGTCACTATGGCTCCGGGTTTGAACCCTGCCGGCGGTTGGTCGTAGTGCTGGCCACATCACACCCTCGTTAACCGTGGGTCACAGAAACATGACCTTTACATCTTGTGCCCTATAGATCTCAAAAGTGGGGTGGGGGAGAAATTACTATATTAATCCAGGGTTAAATTCGACTGTAGCAAAAATCATGTTAGCATTAAACATTATGAAACGATTCGTCGATTTCAAATAACAATTTCTTTCTTTTTAAATTAGTATTATTAGGCTGAAGTCCAAGTTACACACACGATGCTGGCCACACATGCGTGAATACCGCTCGAGGCTCGCATGTAATCGCATAGGCCTTCACATTGTAATAACACTATGAATGCTAAACATCAGTTGCCATAGTTTAAAGCAATGTTTGCTTATCTTGTTTCGTTGTTTATTCAATAGTTCTGATCAAAGCTTTCACATAGTAGAGCCTGTATAGGCCAGTGCGTTGTAGTGCATATGAGATAATAAAAATACTAGCCTAGTAAGTCGTTCAGTGTGACGTTATCATATGAAGCATGTGATAAAACCTTATTTACGACTAATAGCAGCAGTGAAGCACTAAACCATTTGACTGATGAAGATAAATTAATAATAATAAGAGATTAAGCGACTATGGAAGATATCTAAATTAACAATATACCCTGTTGTTATATCAACCGAAGGGATAGTGACAACTAACATCGCTAATATTTTCAAGGCCATAAACATCCCTAAGAAAATTATTGTTCCTATCAGATGGCAGCACTGCTGCAGGCATGCCACATCACCATGGCAGTGTCAGAGTTAGTTTAATTAACGAGGTCAAGCCCCGGGCCCCCAAATGATGGGAAATTCCTAGCTACGCCCCTGACCATTATTGACTTGCCGTACCACTGTCTCATAATTTAAGAAAAAAAATGAAATGGAAAAACAAAGAAAATATGGGAACCGTTTAGGCCTATATATAGAGAGAGATTAAACGTTTATGGAAGTTATCTAAAATAACAATATACCCCATTGTTATATCAACCGAGGAGATAATAACAAATGAGCACACAGATAGGCCTATACCTTCAATAAGGGCCCTTAATTGCCATGAAGATTATCGTTGCCTGTCAGAAGGCGGTACTATGCTGCAGACCGGGCCTTCCACATCACCAGACAATTCCTCAATGGAAACTGATAAAGGGACCTCAACAAAATGTGTTTCTCTTTAACGAAACTCGACCCTGGCAGTGCCAGAGAATGAACACTAGTTCGTTTCTAAGATAATATTAATAATTAGATATAGGCATTTTATAATCACGGCTGAATAAAGGTAATCACACAACCAACTTATTGGGCCAACACTCTTCATCTGCATCGATCTATAGTTATATATAATAAAGTCTAATAAACTATATATATATATATATATATATATATATATATATATATATATATATATATATATATATATATATATTACATATAAAACAGGCTCGATCTCGAGTTAAAACACACGAATTGGGATAAAAAGCTCAAATGTAAACTATTTATAAACATATTTTTCTTTTCAAAGACGAGCTTCATCTATGAGGTGCAGTGATGTTGCCATTATTTTCTTTTCCCTATTCCTTGATTCCCATTGATATTTGTGTAGATCAGCGATGCCCAACGTAATGCGATGTGCGGGCCATTTTAATTTCCAGCACTCATGTCGCGGGCCACATCACCGAAAATTTACAAAAACGAAATGAAATTGACCTGAAACATTTATTTTTAGAAACCTGTGGATCTAGTATTTACATTAATTAATGATCCGAGGTATCTGAAAGTTATCTGTTTTCAAACGTCGGAAAAGTGCTTAATTAATTTCTCTACTTAAAATGTGAGCATTTTTGAACTAGCTTTACCAACGACTCATTTTCTTGTCTCTTTTAGCCAAATATTCCCATCTATCTTCCAATGTCTAGGCTGCTGAAACAAAGAATGCCGTCATATTTGTGTTATAGTGTTTATTTCTTGTTCATTTTCTTTACAAATAAAATATTTTGGCTAAACAGGACTTATTACCCTGTTCCACGAAAAAAAGTAAAGATCCGTTCACTTTTCCTGGTAGATTATAAATTCAGAGTACACTTGTAGTTTCTTCGGCTCTCTCATTTATAAACTTACACATTTCTAAGGTTATAGTACCAAGTCTACCAATCCATCAGAGAGAAAGTGAGTGCCCTAACGTAGGTAAGATACATTCAAAAACCTTTTTTTTTCTTCTGAAAAAAAAAAGGGGAGGGACGTTCTACACTTAGTGCCGACGTGTCGGCGGGCCGGATAGAACCACGTCGCGGGCCGGATGTGGCCCGCGGGCCGTATTTTGGGCATCACTGGTGTAGATCTATTCATGATCTATGTATTTGGGTCACTTTTGAAAAAAAAAAAAAAAAACTCCAAAAGAAAGCAAGACGGTGTGTGGAAGAAAGAAGAGGGGAGAGGAATCCTGATTAAGCACTACCTTCTCATGCTCAAGGCGTTTATAATATAACGTCTTTGTCTCAGTAGTGTTGAAACTCAAAGGATAAAAATCTATTGGTTTTCCTAATATGAAGTAATCGGCTCAAGCATATAAACAGGGTCTGTATCAAGAGAAAGTGATTGCTGTCACATTAATTGAAGATTTTTGTATGGATCTAAACATGACTTCAGAAACAGCTTAATTCGCAGTAGTTAGTATAGGCCTAATACTACATACAGTGTAGATTCGAGTGTAGGACTAGCATTTCTACATCTAATTATTTTTGGCCGTTAAACTGTATATGCCTTAAGTCTACATGCATGTCTACTAAACTACTAAATATATAGTGCAGATTTTGGTGATGCGAGCGACTAGATCTACTAGGCCTATAAATAAGTAGCATTTGTAGAGCTAATTTAAAATTGGATCTTTATTTAGATCTAGCATATATCTAGTCGAGTCTCTGCCTAGAAATAGAATATATCAAGTTCTTATTTTTTTAAAATCAAGACTAAAAATTTATACGGTAAGCCCAGACTTAATTAAGTTTAGTAAGTCAACTGGATCAACTAGATCTTATCTTATCTTATACGATATGATGCAAACGTTACTTCAAAAAAGAAGATGATTACGTCCTACGCGTCATGCATTTAGTCGTGCATATTAACCAATGACCTGAACTCCGTCAAGTCACTGGTTTTCCTGGCTAGCTCAGGCAACCCATTCCATGCTCTAATAGCTCTACGTTGCATGTCTATCAGCTTTTTTTTTTTTTAGTAGTTCCATGGTCCGAAAACTTCTATTAATCTTTATAGGATATAGGTAGGCTATGCTAGAGGCATATATATATATATATATATATATATATATATATATATATATATATATATATATTATATAATATTAGTTCAAGATATTCCTGGCAACTAAAATAATGCACTCCATCTTTATCTTTGTATTAAAAACATAATAGTTTCTAAAAAAAATCCCAATCATATTCTCTAAAAATCTAGGCTCTAGCATGGATCAGTCGCAAGTGAAACATTTTTTTTCTTACACGTGAAACTTGCATGTTTACCAGGATATTCAGTGTCATAGTCAAAGGTTATAGTTCACAATAGTAGACCAAGTCCTAAATGTTAGCTAGCCTAGTGTGCTGTGTTGCCACCATATCTATTTTATAGCTAGATATAGCTCAATCTATTCAACACTTCTAGTTAAATTGGCATCAAGCGAAGTAATTTAGATGCTATGCATCTAGTAGCATTGAAATAATAGGTACATATTTTAAGCAGTATTTTTTCAATGCTTAATTTCAGATGCCAAAGTAATCCATCTAAATAATTATTTAATTAGGGAGAATTAAGGAAATGTTTATGTCTGGCATTTCTATACTATTGTATTTTCTTCAGCCGTTAAAAAAAGTAAAAAAAAAAAAACCTTATATATTTACCTTAATATGTTTTGTATATCTTCAATTTAGTAAAGTCTTATCATTCTTAAATTTCATTGAATCCAGCATTATGGTGGGAAAAGATATATTATATTATTCCAATGCTCAATTTTTAATTAGAAATGTTAAGTGTTTTAAGTAATTGATATTAAAAGTACCTTGTTTTTTTAACTTTAGTTGATAAGTATATTTATATATTATAAGATTTAATATAATCAGTGCCTTTTATATCAATTTTTTTTCTGTTTTTTTTTTTTTTTGTTTATGTTTATAGTATTTTTAATTTTAGAAGATAGAATTTGAACAAAATCTCTAAATTGTTATAAAATATTTATCCAGTAATATTAAACACAAGCAACGATTTGATATTATTTCTTGCTATTAAAGTGACATTTTCTTACTAGAAAAAAGTTTTATCTAGTTGGCAACACTGATTATAAGCTTGGTAAAACACGGTTTACAGACGTGTTTTTCCAAGGTCTGTCAAGGGAGATAGTCTAGTCTATTCTTCTAGGTGTGTATGAGTGTGTGTGTATGTTTTTTTTTTTCCTCAATGACATTTCTTTTTTAACCCAAAATACTAGATTCTAGACAGAAGAGAGCTAGAGGTAGAATCTAGTTCTATCAACCAGGTTGGTGATGTAAGATATAATTATAAACTAGATTACTATACTACTAGATCATGATTTCGAGAATCTAGATCTAGTATTAGTAGTATTATAATTTATAATTAATTAGTACTAGGCTAGATGAGTAGAGATGATAGATGGGTATAAATAATTGATAGATCTATTCTAAGACCTTAAAATAATAAATCATATTAAATGGCTTAAACTTAAGTAATAATTATAAAGTATCTAAATACTATCTTTAATCTTAGACTTAGTACTGTATCAGTGTATGATGTATCATTGTATCAATGTGAATGTATGCAATGGCTAAGCCTAATGTATGAGTATGTATCTAGTATGTAATGAATATCATTGATTATGATTGATTCTTCTATTTGAAAAGTTATCACTTATACTCAAGTTAAATAGTATTTTTCAGCTAGATTCTAGATTGGTCTAGATTTATATATTCATATTGACGAGATCTAGATTATATTATTTAGTCTATTATCTATAATTATATACAAAAATTATACATACATACTAGATAATCTACAGAATCTGCCCTAAGCCTAAGCCCTAAGTCGCCTCAGACAGTGACAGTCAAAGTCTTAAGATCTATCTATGACTAGAGTCTATGTACCATGTAAACTATGTTACTAATACTATGTATGATAATCTATCTGAAGTATCTAGATCTATATTATATAGACAAGTATAGTCAGTATAGAAGCCAGTTTGTCACTTCTTCATTGAGCATTATGATTGTTTATTTTGAATGTCAAGTATTTTTCTTGGTATATTGGTTGGATCACTCGGGTGTACTTTTATAATCTATAGAATTATTATATAATCATTTTATTTTAATTTATCACATTGTCACTGTGCAACTGTGGTATTAAAGTGATTTTTAAAAAAATTCTTAACTGTTTTTGAGCTTATATTACATTAATTCTGCCTTAACTCTTTCTCACATAATTGACAATACCAACATTGGTTTGACCCCATTAAATTAAATTAACTTTTGGTTTTATGGACATTAATTTGCATTGTGTAAAAAGAGCATGCAATCCTCATTAATTCTATATCAAATATATAACATTTTCTTAAAACAAGCAAAACAGTTTTTGTTGAAGTTTAATCAAAACAGGATAGTGAAATAGTGAAACAGGATAGTGAAATAGTGAAATAGGATAGTGAAATACAAATGAGAACGATGAGTAATTCCATTTGAACTTGGAAAATAATTATGGAGAGAAAGAGTTAATGTAATTCTCACCTTACTAGCAAATCTATCTATCCTAAATCTATTCAATAATGGGAGCATGGTGGCTGATTGGTAAAGTGATTGGCTTCTGAACTGAGTGGTCCCAGGTTTGAATTTTGGACCCCCTGAGTCCACCCAATTGTAATTGGTACCTGACTAATTTGGGGAAAGTAAAGGCGGTTTATCGTTGTGCTGGCCACATGATACCCTTGTTAACCATGGGCCACAGAAACAATGATTTTTACATCATCTCACCCAAAGACCACAAGGTCTGAAAGGGAAACGTGTTTGATAAAGGATTCATGTACATTAACCACAAGCAAGATGTTGGTCTAAAACTAATGGCAAGGACTTGGTGTGCATTTTAATGCTTTTAGAAATAGTAATGCCTAAATTAAGATAATAACTTTAAACTATTATAGGGACATTATATAGTGTGGGAAAAAATACTCTTCTAGAAAAATGTCATTCTGACCTAAATGATGTCGTATTTTATCACCATAATGTTAATTTCAGATAACTCTTTGTTGCATGCTAAAAACATATCAAGGTCATCAATTACAACAAAACCTTTTTTTTTTGTTAGAATGTATTTCCAGAATATATTGAAATTGTGGCATAGAGCTAAAAATAGCTCATAAAAGCTCAACTGAGCCAAAAATAAACTTTCCAGTATTCAGATTGCAGAGTATAAAAAGGGACAAAAGTGAAAATTCGTGGTCTTTTATTAATTGTGATAAATCTTAACATTACCTCTGTGGGTTTATTATTCAAATTGATTTATTTTGTGTCATTGTAGTTAAAGTATTATTTATTAAAGTGGATTTGTTTCCATTTAATACATTTTCCCTGTGTCATATGCAGATTGGTGATATATTTCCTGATGATTTTCATGTGACAGTGCGTGATTTACTCATTTCAAATGATTTCAGATTCATTCACAAGATTAATGATCTAATCTCTGCTTGTGGTCCCGTCTTACAAGATTAAAGTCTCTGCAAAAATGTCAGTTATGTTCCAAGTTTTGACTCAAGAAGAAACAGAGGATCTTCGATGGGAACTTCATTCACAGTTGCCAGGATCTGCTAAAGTAGGTGACTTTTTTAATGACAAGTTATGGGGCTTCAGAGTGTAATATTAGCTAATTGTTTTATTGTCTGACTCTTCAATTTCTCTATCATTTGATAATAAATTTCTTTATTTAATGTAAATAAATAGATGTTTTGTTTTTTTTTTATTTTCAATCTGAAGAGTTTTGTACTAATAATACTTGCTATTTAGAACAACATATGTACCAGTATAAAACTGAGGGTAGTCTATTTACCTAGCCTGTAAATGAAATGAGGGTTAAAATACACAAATAATTTTTTTTTAAAGGAATTGCTTTCAAACTTTTTTTTAATCTCTTAAATTAGGAGCATTCATGTCTCCGTTTGCTCCTCTCCACTTAGAAACTCATTCCCATCATTGACAAATTTGTAGTTCTTAGAAACTCATTCCCATCATTGAGAAATTTGTAGTTCTTTGAAATTCACTCCCATCATTGAGAAATTTGTAGTTCTTTGAAATTCATTCCCATCATTGAGAAATTTGTAGTTCTTAGAAACTCGTTCCCATCATTGACAAATTTGTAGTTCTTAGAAACTCATTCCCATCATTGACAAATTTGTAGTTCTTAGAAACTCATTCCCATCATTGACAAATTTGTAGTTCTTAGAAACTCGTTCCCATCATTGACAAATTTGTAGTTCTTAGAAACTCGTTCCCATCATTGACAAATTTGTAGTTCTTAGAAACTCATTCCCATCATTGACAAATTTGTAGTTCTTAGAAAAAAAGATGATTTATTTTTTAGATGAACTCAATATTCACATTTGTGAGAGAAATGTCTTCTAATTGGTTCAATCGTTAGTGTCATGGATTTAAAAATAAAGGTGTGAAATTGTTACTGGTTTCTTAGGAAATGTTTTAGGGATCCCTAGAAATTTAGGTACATCTAGTTATTTTTAGTACTTTATAACTATTTATTTTGTTTGTTTGTTTTACATGTTTCGGATGTTCCTTCAGAGTTGAAGATAATTACTTCCTAGTCCAAACCTCCAGCAGGACTACGGGGGATGGGAGCGGGCAGGGTTTGAACCCAGGACCATCGATAAATCTGAAAAACAGTCCAGCGCGCAAACCGCAGGACCAGGCAGCCATTAGTTATTTAATTATGTATTATTAAGTTACTATCCTTGGACGTTTCATTTTGTTTAGTAAATAAAGCTTAATACACTATTACTAATTATTTTTCTTTTCTTCCATGTCAGATTTATTACATATTGTGCAATCATCTGGACAATTTGTTAACTGGATTTGAAGTTATAGTTGATCAGTGGCCCCACTGGAATTGCTTGATTCTCAGGCCAGAGTCACCTGACTTGGTGAGTACATAATTATTTTAAGCTTTGCTACAGTATGTTACATTTTGTAAAATGAAAAAAAAAAATTTTTTTCCATGTACACATTCAACAATAAGCTTTTTAACTATGAATGAGTAATGTAACTTTAAATATTTATATCAAGTTCTTTTTCAGTTTTGGCCTTCCTTGTTTCATTCTTTTATTTAAAAAAAGGATAATTGTCTTATAGTGCTGATGATTGAATAGTTTGTTATAAACATTTTCACACATTTTTAAAAAATTTGATCTTTATGTGGGGAGGGAGGGGAAAATGAAATATCAGGATCGGGCATTATTACTAGCACAAGTAGTAAAAGTTCATCTTGAAATTTCATGCAAGAATTAAATTAAAAAAAATATCAAAGTGCCAGGTAAAAGCCAGAAATATAAATAACATTGTCAGTTCAGAATCAGTTATGGCCTTGATTAGTTGTCCTTAACATATTTAGTGAGCAAAAGTTTTGATATAATTTGCAGTGTTTGTTTTTAAAATGGTTGCAGGTACCAACATACTTCAGAAATTACTACATGTGTCACACGAGAAGCACCAAAGACTTCAAGTTTTTTATACAAAGACCATGTGTGGTGGACTGGAAGATGCCAGCTATTTTCACCGGTTTGTTTTTAAACTTAAAGAGTTAAAGGAAAGATGGATGAATAATGAATTAGGGCACAGTCTAAAGTATTTGACTGTCTGTATTGAGGATTGAGAAGGGCGTGGTGTCTTGAGTAGTACAGCGGCTTCCAAACCAAGGGAAAACTTGGATTTTGACTTTCAGGATTTTTAGGGTTTCCATGACTCCACCCAACTCTAATAATCACCTGATATTAGTTAAGTAAATGCAGTTGGTCATTAACTTTGGGCCAATGAAGCGGATTACCTTTAAATCATCTGTCCCAGAAGTTACAAGGTCTGAAAGAATACTTTACTTCTATGTTGGATTGAACTATGATTGCATAATTCACTAGAAGAAGAAGAATCTGAACAAAAAAAAAATCGTTGTGACAAAACACTAACTAGTAACAGTTTATTTTAAAATGCAAAACAGAATTAAAATTTATATAAAACAAGTAATGGCATAGAAAGCCATAGCAGAAATGTCTAGCTAGTAGCAATGTTTATTAGTAAAGGAGTGTTTAATAATAAATATTTATAAAATAACTAATATTTATTAGCTCTAAAGAATTTAGGAATCATTATTTCTATCAAGAGAAAACTTTCAGTTCCTTTGAAAGAAACCATTCATCTAGCCCGCCTGTTACTATTGAGGCAGCATGAGAGCCTCCTTTACTAATTTATACTTCTATTCCAAGATGTTACTTATACTTGGCTGTGGAGTTAATAGCATCCATATGAGGTAGATAAATGCCTAATAGTTTCATTATAATTGCAGGTGTTCCTTATGATGTTGTGGGACTTATTCAGGAAAAAAGTAGGAAAGAGCTGGGAGAAGTCACATCAGTTGAGCACAGGTTCATGTATGCTTGGACTAAGCCTGAATCTCCAGAACCAGTACAGTAAGCCTGTTTAGTATTACTGTTTAGTATTACTGGTTTGAATAGCTATCCTCTAAATCCTAAACAAAGAGAGGTAACTCTTAAAAAACAACTTTAACATATATATCTACGTTTAAAAAGCATACACATTATCATAATACATTTTCGGATAGGCCTTATACACTGTGGTATCAGCACTTTTGTTTATACAATTTTCAGGAACATTTCAGTTTGAAAAAATGTACTCATTTTAAGTGTATGTACATTATTTTCCTTTTTTTAATGCACTTCTGAAAGTTTTATAAATTTAATTATTTTTAAATTTACTTTTTTTAGGGTGCCAAATGATCTTCAGCTAACAGTTTTAAAGCGAGAACATGCTGAAACTGTTTGTGACCACTGGAAGCATTATCGAAAGAACGAGGGCCTTGTTGAATATTACAGACAGGTCATTGAAAACTTTGAGAGTAGTGCCATAGTCACGAAGGAAGGCAACCTTGTGGCCTATATATCCATGCAGTTCAATGGGTCAATGTCCAATCTGTTTGTGGACCCAGAATACCATAGCCAGAATCTCGGAGTGATTCTCCTTACTGATCTGACACGCAAGCTGCTGGCCAAGAATCAGACTGCCTACGGCTTTATCAAAACCAAAGATGCATCATTTATAAAAACATGCGAAAGCATAGGGTTTTCTTGGGTTGCACAAGGCAGCATGTCTTGGGTGCATTATCTTCCCAGGAACATGTTGCTCAAAACAGCAGTCCCAAGAAAAGTGTCAGAAAGTGAGCAAGATGAAAACTGTAGAGCAGAAAAAGACTTGTTCCTGAATGCATTGCCCTTGTCTTGTAACCAATGCTCTGGGATCCCAGCCATTGGTAAGTCTTCATGTGTACATGTAAGTTTAAGTTAGATGAAGACATTGTTCACTTAGTCATTGTTGTTAGTCTACTTACTTTGAAATGCTTACTTGGTTAATTTGAATGTGATATTTGATGTGTCCCTTATATTTCAATCCAGTGCACTTTTTATCCAACATTTTGTCATGTTTAACTTGTTCCTTGAATCATTTCAATTTAATACTTTTTGAATCTACTTAAGCTGGAGATGATGAGCCTTTATATTTTTGTTTATCACAACATGTATGCAAATTGATTCAACACAAAATGTTGAAATGATGTTAAGAATGCCATCGAAATTATTAATACTTTGTGAATCCTAGAATATAGTAAAAATTAAAGTACCCCTTTCAGACTATGCGATCTATAGGGCAGATGATGTAAAGGTCATTTTATTTCTATGGCCCATGGTTATTGAGGGTGTCATGTGGCCAGAACAACGACCAACCGCCTTTACTTTTCCCCCAAATAATGTACCCATTAGAGCTGGGTGGGCTCAAGATGCACCCAAAGATCCCGAAATTAAAAATCTCAGTCTTCACCGGATTCAAACCAGGACCTTCTAAAACGTAGTAAAGCATGAAAATTAATCGCAACTTATTCAGTTGATGTCTTACTAATTTAACACACATCATGAAATTTTCTTTCCAACTTTTTCCATGACATAAATTTTATAGTCATTTTTTTTATATCCAAGTATGTAAGCGTTAGAGGTACATGTCTAAATCATAAACTTTGTTTCCATTGTAATGAGTATTTGCTGAAATAAGTGAAGTGACATTCCTTGTTGCATAAATGTAAATAGTCATGGTACACTGTATAGTGAGCAATAATTATAATACATTATTCTATAGGGATCTCTTCTCACCAGACAAGACTTATCAGGTTAAATTAATTTCACACCAAGTCAGATTTGTTTTGACTAATAAAAAAAGACAACTATTTATATACAAATGATTGTGTTCAAGATAGTTCATTGCATCAATATTCATTGTCATTGTAAATTTGCTCTTAATATTATTGGTTTAATGAAATGAAAAAAAAATTGTTTTATTGAGATTTCTTGAAAAGTTATCCAATTACCTGTGATAAAATCATATAATAAATAGATTATCATTTTTTTTTTACACAATGTCAAATGCTTTCTGTCATTGATTGTTAAAAAGTTTTTGTAATCTATTTTTTTAAAATGCATACTAAAAACACTTTGTCAGGTCAGGCTGTACATTTGTAATGTCTCATTTATCCTTGCCTCATAAGATTATACACCTCATTTGGTGGCTACTGCTTTGTCAGGTCTAGCTGTAAATTTGTAATGTCTCGTATGTTCTGGCCTCATAAGATTGTACCCTTCATTTAGTGGCTACTATTTTCTGTCACACTATTTACCTATTGAGGTTGTTTCTAAAGAATATTAATTTAATAAATTGACAGATAGATCCTATCTTGTATAATGAGTTGCCCTGAAGATAATGTTCAGGCTGAGCTAAAATGTTTTCAGTTTCTGTTGAAAAAGTAAAATGTAGAATATTTGTGCACACTTCTCTCAAGTTGTGAATAGTTCAATCTTTGCTAGAATTTAAACTTGTTTTTATAAAGTTATTTTTATTGTTATCATATGTACTTCTTTCATTCCGATTTTTCATAGAAACTATCACTTAGACATTATCAAATGTCAAATAGTTGTTACTATTAAAGAGAAACTATGAATTAGACCGTATGAAATGTCAAACAGTTGTTACTGTTACAGAGAAATAATCGATTAGACCTTATCAAATGTCAAATAGTTATCACTAAAAAGATTTCAATTATTGCATGTCCCCATATGTTTTTTTTGTAAGCTATAATCTCAATTAATACATTGAAAATAAGATAATATTTTGTTAAATAATCAAACAATAAAAATTTTTGCTAAGCTATGTCTTGGTTACTTACTATCAAAGAATAAGAGGTTTACATTTAATTCTAAATATTTATGCAAATTGTTTGAAAGAGATTGTTTCTGAGCATACTTTAAAAAAAAAACGTTTTATACAGCGAAAGAAATTGATTCGTTTACAATCAGAATGTGTGCTGATAAGGCTTTAGGCTCAGGATTAGCTATGGTTAGCTGCCTTCAAAGAATCTATCTCTTAAACACTGTTTCTGCACAATCACTTTAAAATTTGTCCTACTTTTTGTTATATCTATGTATATACTCTTATTGGTTAGGTGGATTGCTGACTATCATTGCTCGATTGAACTACCAATATTTAAGTTGCTTTATTATCCATACATATCATTGATTTCTATTGATGACATTTATTTCCTACATTGTTTTTAAAATTTGGAAAGTTGATTTTGTTGGTTTACTTCTTGTGAATGTCACTTTTCTCTTTGTTTACTTCTGTCAGCACTGCTTTGTTTTAGATACATGCAACCTGTACAGTCTTGATCTCTTTATATTACATGATAAACACAGATTGATTCTACCAGTCAGTTTCTGTATGATCACAGTGCATGTTTTAATTATGTATTATATATGTGTGTGAATGTTTATAATGTATATTCAACTGGAAACAGTTTATTGGCTAAAATGACTTCATGTGCAATTTTGAGCTTCAATTCAGGGATGTTGCCCATTATTGTTCATGAGAAACAATAGAAGATGAAGTGAGTGCAATATGGCCTGCAAACATCATATTTTCCTACCTCTAGCGTTTAAAAAAGTCTATTTAAAGACCAGGAAAATATTGAATTTTATCATTTTTTTACGTTCAAACCGTGGTCATGGTATGGACTACGAAACTATGTACTCAAGAAAACAGAACTATTTTCATAACAATGAAGATGTAATAATAAATATTTCAAAAGATAACTGATAGCTAGGTGTGGATCTAAATGTCACGAAATTGTTTTCTGGTTCACTCATTCTAATGCATGCGGTGATTGTTTTTTGTAAATACATTTTTTTTTGACAAGGAAATTGTTTGGTCGTAAGTTGGTAGGAAGAGATTTCTAACCACTTACAAGGGTATTAAAACATTTAGCTGGTCATTTGATTGCCAGGTTTAAAAACATTAGATGTATGTTGTCAAATATGTGTAAGTTTTATTTCCAAATTGAAATCTATGTGCTGGGTAGAGGCCCATAAATATAGACATAAGATTTATAATTGGCTACTGTATAGTATACATATAGTTTTACAATAATTATTTTAAAATGTGGTTTGGAGGGATTCTATTTAATACAGACATAGAAATTATTTTTATTGGTTTATTGAGAAATTATTTTGATCCATTATGTTGAATTGGTTAGAACTGCACAAGTGTGAGATTGTACTTCATTTTGTTT
Source organism: Biomphalaria glabrata (assembly GCF_947242115.1). Lineage (NCBI taxonomy): Eukaryota > Metazoa > Mollusca > Gastropoda > Planorbidae > Biomphalaria > Biomphalaria glabrata. The sequence continues at coordinate 8,227,504 of NC_074711.1, read as the reverse complement.
AATAACTTAGTCTGGTCATCAAAATGTATTTAAACATTTACGAAGATAGTTTTATTATTTTTCTTAGTTAAAAAATGTAATTTGACGATGCACAATTAAAACATTCCTACATTTAGTTTTAAGAGAAGCATTTTATTTCAGCCTTTACAAATCGTAATGAATATATATATATTGTCAGCTCTTTAAGCAGTGATAGTAAATGTTGCAATATACTTTCCCTTGTAAATGTCTCATAATCGAAAAAAAAATTTTAAACACATTTATTCCTAACATTGTGTTTTGACAATTTTGAAAATTAGTGCATTAAAAATAACAATCCAACGTTACTTGATAAATAAAATGACATGACCTAGGGTTATGCATAAAATTTACTTAAAAGAATCCTTTTCTTTTAAAAATGGACAAACAAAACAGTGTTAATTTGTATCTAATTTTTATACATGTATTTCTTTTTTTTTTAAATAATTTAGATTTTCTACAATTGGTTTTGGTCATGTTAACCCTGAAACAGTTGACAGTAAAACATGCACAATGCTATATACCTGGTATTAGTGTAGATTCTGTACTTTAGCGTGTGTATATATGTGTACAACTTTGTACAATGCTGTACCACATGTACCCAATGCACACAAATAAATGTTTGAATTATACAGTTCCAGTCTTTTTTATTTTTGTAAACCTTTGCTTTGCTCTCCTTTGTGTGACAGTATTTATGTCTAGTAAAAAAGTTTTGTTTCAACAAATGTTTCACAGGAAAATCCAATGACTTAGCCGAGTTTGCATGATTAAATTAACACATGGTGGTGTGTTGGACGTAATGATCTTCTGTTTTGAAGAAACGTCTGTAATTTATCAGATAAGTTGATGTAATAGGGAAGTAAGAACAAAACATTAGCTGTGTTGTCAACTAAATACTTTGAAAATACTTATCCTGCAACATTGAAGTCAAATTAAGGTCTAGGGGCTTATAGGATGAAAAATGCTATTTGGGAGACAACCAGAAAAAAAGGAGTTGTCACAGCTTTATGCTTCTACTGGGTTCAGAGTAATAGAGTAAAGCCCACCTGACTTAATAACCCACAAAAAAATAAATTTAGTATTAAAATAAATTTTCCAGTATAAATTATTTCAATGTCTTCAATTTAATAATTATTCATGAAAATTAGGAGACAAAAAAAATGTAAATTGGTGCTGAGTAATGGACCAAATAACACATTTCAATTTAAAACATTTTCTATTCATCTTTTCACTCATATATAAACAAAATATGTGGATTACAATCTTCAATATTTGTTTATTGGTTGATCTATATACATGACATGGAGAGCTGCCAAACATTAACTCAGGCACTTGAGTTGTATCCACTTAATTGTGATATTTTTAAAGATGATTTAAAAAAAAAAGAACTATGTTAAGTTGTAGGTAACACTTTAACTAATTGAGCACGACTAAACATATTCTCTTGAAAAAGAAACTGCAGGAGCTAACTGAAAGATGATTTTTTTCCCCTGCCCTGTGTGTAATGTTACAGATATACTGATATCTTTCTCTGGTGTTTGTTACCAGCTACTATTGCAAAAATAATCCTTGGGATGATTCCGTTTAAGTATATCTTATCTGCTATAAAGTATATCTTATATTCTTATTTAAAATAGGACAAGTAAAAATGTACCCTTCAATCCACACTGGGCTTTAATGGTGTAAACATGTTACACTGAAAACATAAAGAGCAGACTTTTAGTACAGAGGTAGTGGGATACACTTTTGAGACCAAAAGGAAATCTGCCACAGACAGACGTAGATGGAAAAAAAGAACATAAACTGAACACAATTGTTATGGATGAGTCAAAAAATGTAGACCTCAGCTAGGACTATGTAGTAGCCATGCGAAATACTGCACTCTCTATTCTTGGGACTCAAAGACACTAACACACATGCTCTAACACAAGAAGCAACATTACAATTGAAAGCAAAAACTTTGTCAAATGCTGCAAGTATATCTCAAGTCTCTAATTCTAAAAAAGAATAAATTAGTTAAGAAAAAAATAGAATTTTTTAATCATATAGATAGAGATGTAATAAAGAAGTATTTTTAAACTAATTTCCAGATTCTATTATGACCTTGACATCAAACAGTATTGGAGTGAAATAGACTATATAAGTTTGTTTAAAAAAAAATTTACAAAAATAGAAACTATAATAAAACAAAAATAGATTGCTGCTGCTCTTGTAAACAATGATAGACGACTGAAGAATAAGATAACTTAACGTTTACAGACATTTGGAAATAATATATATTTATGTGTGTATTTAATTTAGGGAAAATATTGAAATAAAACCAAGAACAAATTAATTTGACATTAATTCCTGGTACTTTACAAAAATGTACAAATACACTTCTGACAATGGGTCAATATAACATGCATGGCTACTGATAATTGTCAATGTGATCTATTAAAATCAACATATAAAACTTGCTTTCATGTCGTAACTGTTTTACCTGCATGGCTGCCTGGTCGTGCGGTTTGCAAGTTGGACTGTCGTTCAGATTTATCGATGGTCCCAGATTCAAACCCTCCCATCCCCCATCGTCCTGCGGGAGGTTTGGACTAAGAAGTAATAATCCTTAAGTCTGAAGGAACATCCAAAAGCATGTAAAACATTTTTACTAACTTTTCATTTGAAATTGAATAGCAGATAGCACACCAACTTTTATATAAAGTTTATAAATCATTAAAAAAAAAATAGAATAAACAACATAATAATATAGTGTGATGGAATTATTAAACAACAGGTTTATCAAGTTTCTAATCTTAAATTTATATAAAATATCACAGATATACTTGTTATGCACATAAAAAAACAAACTTAAAACTTTTTATAGAAATGTTTTTAAGAGATAATAACATAATATGTTAAACAATAGAATGTACAAGTATCATTATATATATTGAATATGTACAGGTCATATTTTGTTTAAAAAAAAAGCAAAAAACAAATACAAAACAAATGATAAGCTTTTATGTGTAGAGCTATTTCTACAATTTTGTATTTTTAGAATTCCCAGGTCAACATATGCTTCAATTTCCTTAGTTCAGAAGCTTCACTGCCTCATTTGTATGTGAGACATGAAAAACATAAATTCTAAAAACAAAAACAAACTTCTACAACCATCATTTGTGAATTTAAATTCTCAATAAACAAATACAAAATTAAGTTGATAGCTGGTTGAAAATAAGTATTTGTGAAGTTTCCGAAAAATGTTTGAAATGACAACACAAAAGAAAAATAATAATTTCACAAATTCTGAATGCCAAGTATAACTAAAGCTAGCAGATTGAAACTGTAAAAAAAAATGTAATAGTTAAAACAAACCTATCACTCACATAAATGTCGTAAGTGATTAGCAATTTACCATATTATGTTGACTATTTCTTTTAACTGTTGACCAAACTGATTTCTATCTAGAGTTTGTTTAGGAAGGTATTTAAAAAAAAACAATATTAAATGACAGAAAAACTTGTAATTTTAGGAGGCCTACAGTTGGACAACAGATATGAATTTTGATTGAACATAATGATTGTTTTTACTTCAAAATTAACTTTTTGGCTCCTTACCCTGTTTCAACAGTCATGATGGCCTCAGACTGAGAAGAAAGTTGGCCAAGAATACAAATCAAAGTGACCCAATATGATCTTGATTGAATTATAAATTAAAGTATTGACCCCAAACATTGTTGAATAATAAAAACAATTTTCCTAATATGAGCTTGAATGAATAGTGGTATAAACTATTTAACTGACAAAACAAAATGCTTGTAACAGATATTGAACAAAATCTATAATCAAGTATTGTTTATCTTTTTTTCATTTGACTAAAATCTACAGCCAAACCTAAGCTACAGTTACATAAACCTGATTAGTTGTTTAACAATTATTTTAAAAATTATGAGAACACTTCAAGAAAATGCATACATAACTCAATATCTAAATTTATAAATTAATGGGCCATTGTCAGTTGTAGTGTGAATTATTTTTTTGACTGGTAAAACTAACAGTCAGCACCTCTGCTGACATGATAAACTTTGATGAATACAGTTTCCCAATATGGAAGGAGTACGAGTTTGTTCCCTACTGAAATGAACTTTTCTTAACACACAACACGTTTCGTCTTTAAAGAAACAATTCAAACCATATGCATGGAGATAGTCAAGTAAACAAATTTTTCACTTCAATATTACATAACAATTATTGCACTAGGTTAAAAATACAATTTTTCATAATAATAAGCACAGCTGGAAGAAACTGAATAAAAATAGAAGTCACCAGTATTTTTAAAAGGTTTTCAATGCAGAACATTTCATTTTAAAACAAAGGTTAAAAAAAAACTGCTCTGTAAAACATTGATATTGAAGTTTAGATATACTTTACCCTGTATTTTATTGAGACAAATTTAGGAATGAATTTTAAAGCAAATCTGCTCGACAGAACTCCCCTGTGTCCAAGTTTTTGGCCATGAGCTGGTTTGGATTGGCATTGGGAATGTTATGCTTCACATACAATCTTCCTAAGCAGCAGTCCTGTGAGTGGATCAAAAGTAAACAGTTTCAAGAAATAATAGAGGTGGCAAAAAGAGTTAATAACTATTGACATTTATGCAAAATTTCTTTTTTTTTTTTACTTAGAAAGTAGATGCTTACTATGAATAGTTAAATTTTCAATCAAAACTTTAATAGGTAAGAACAGCACCAAAATAATTTTCTAGGAAAAGAACCTACTGGTATAAAAAACACGACTATTTTTACAACCTTTGTATTTTATGTTTTATTTTGTAACTGAATGTGAAGTAAAGAGAGCTAAATAACTTTTCTTCTTATAAATTACAGATGCTACTTCAAAAGAGAAGATAATTTCGTCCTATGGGGTACGTTATCTCAAGCTAGTCATGAATGTTAATCAGGGACTTAAAAAATATAAGGAGTGGTTGGTTTTCCAGTCTGATTCAGATAACATATTCCATGCTCTAATAGCACTAGGGAAGAAAGCTCTTATACAACTTTGTCCTACCAAATGGAATAATAAATGTGCCTTTACCATTGTGTCTTTCTAAGTTTATTATTAGGTTGTGTAATCATAACTTATGGTTCAGTGTTTTCTTATCACTGCTACTTTAGTTTTTAGTCTTATGTCCTAGTGTGTCTAAATGAAGGAATTTTAATAACTGTGTTACTCTAATCAAATGTGAATATTTCTTTGTTATAAATTTAACTGCTCTATTTTGCATATTTGCTAGTTTAAGTTTTCTTGAATTGAGGCTTATTTTAACAGTGGTCTAACCAAGTTAAATAGCATTTTAGTTTTATGTTCTTGTTTGATTTATTTTAAGAAACCCTAATGGTTTGTTTGATTTTTTTTTTTTATGATTTCATCAATATGAAGATTTTATGATAACTTTACATTTATTATTAGACCTAGATGTTTTCAGTTTTTATTCTGTAACTGGTTTACCATGAATAAGAAAAGTAGCTTTTATTTGTATTAGTAGTCTTTTTTTGTCAATCATCATAATTGGCATTGTTTCGGGTGTAGAGAAAGGTCTCTTTTATGTATGAATATCTGGTTGTGTGGTATGTGTTTTAGAATTTCATTTCAATGGTCCAGGGTTCAAACCCTGCCAGCTGCCATCCTACAGGAGGTTGGGACTAGGGCATAATAATTTTCATTACCTCCACAAATCAATCTGAAGAAATCTGTCACAAATTAGATTCTACTAATAGGATCATCTTAACAAAAAAAAAATTCCACTTCAATAGATGAACTCACCTTTAAATATTGAACAGCCACGGGTGAAATATTGGCACACCCATTTAGATAGATCTCTTCCAGCTGTGGACAGCTGCTGGCTAAACAGAAAATGCTCTTATCTGTAAGGGCATGCAGGCCAGACAAGCACATACTTGTGAGCGGGCAGCACCCACTCAAGTAACAAATAGCTGCATCTGTAACCTTTAGAGTACAAAATGAAAAGCTCTTAGAGAAGACAGGATAAGACCAACAGAAGGTCTTGCCTTGAGTTTAATATTTTTTTTCCATCCAGGGCATTAACTCTTTCTCTCCTAACTGACAATACCTACGTTGATTCCACCAGAATGTGGTAAATAATTTACGGAGAGAAAGAGTTAAAGCTCAACAGAGAGTCATACAAAGCTAATTTAATATAATTTTGTATAGCGCAACTTTCATGCTAATAGCATGCTCGGTCCACTATGATCCAATCTCTTTTGTGGGCCAGCGGAAGGTTTCCTTGCTGCCTTTAGTTGCTCAGAAAACTCCACTCAGCTTGAGTTGGGATTTGAACACGAGACCTCTTGATAGGTGGCCAAGTGGTTTTTACCACTCAGAAACACATCCCACATGTATTTTAAAACATAAACAGCTTGCAAATGACTTACATAGAGCTGGCATTGACCGAAAGAATACGTTTACTGCACAATTTATTCTTTAAAAAAAAAGAATGGTTACATTAATATCCTTTATTTTAATTGACAAAAGATTGATGAAAAAGTGATATTGTCATTATGATATTGATACACTTTTTCTTTTTAATAATAAAACATGATTTTTTTTTTATGAAGCTAAATGTGTATTTTCAATATTTACATAAAGAAGTTTTTAATTAGAAATTGTAATGACATTTTTCAAGACATTAATAGAAATAAAGTCCAAAATTTATTTTACGTACAGATCGACTCATGTGAAAGATAGGTAAGAAAAAGGCCCTTAGACTCAAGAGCAGTAGCTTCACTATTGACACAAAAGCAATTGTTAATAAGCCGTGTTAAATTTTATGAACAAGTGTTATGTACATGATGTTTGAATCTGCACTATCTACAGGAGATTTACAATAGGTAGGATCTGCAACATTTACCAAGCGTATCAAATATTAATTATAAAGAAAGTGAAGGTGTATTTCAATATCTTTTTTTTTAACAATGGACTTTGTCCCTCTACATGGCAATATCAGGTTGTGACTGACCTGCTTACAGCCTTTCAGATGTAGCTGAGTCAACTTAGGGGAATGGTCAGCTAAAGTGATTATCATCTGGTCTGTGACTTCATTCAAGCCAGACACATCCAAAATTTTGAGATTCGGACAACTGTACATAATTTGATCCAGCAAATTAACATCCATCTAAAAGAAATGAAAATATCAAATGAAGTTCTAAGGTTTCGAAGCTTATAAACTTCATGAAGTGGGCAAATAATACTTTGCGATGAAAAAAAACTTGACTAAGAAAATAGAATTGATTATTACACATCACTTAAATCATCATTGGAAGCATCGTGGATGAACGGTAAAGCACTTGGCTTCTGAACCAGGGGTCCCAGGTTCAAATCCTGGTGAAGATTGGATCTTTAGGGTGCCTCTGAGTTCACCCTGATATTAGCTGGGGAAAGTAAAGGCTGTTGTGGTCATTGAGTTGGCCACATGACATCCTCGTTAACTGTGGGCCACAGAAACAGATTATTTTTACATCAACTGCCTTATAGATCACAAGGTCTGAAAGGGGAACTTTGCTTTTACTCTTACTTGCAAAATATGAACCAATGAGACATTGGCCCATCTTGCACTGTGATATAAAATAGCTTGTTCATGGAGAGGCCCAATTAGGGTGCCTCATGTTCTCATGGACTCCTTGTTTTTTTTTAATCATCGTAGCACTAAAATCATGTTTCCATTTTCGATCTTAAATAGCAGTTGTATGGACCTTAATATATAATTATATGTATTTCTGGTGTTAAAATAAATGCCTATTGTTCTTCTGTATCATTTCATTTACAACTATCAAAATATTCTCACCACAATATTTACACAAAAGCAAATTAAAACAGTAGCTGGCTTAAGTTCTTAGACTACCATATCATCATCTTTCAACTCCATTAGTGTCAGGGCTTTAGAAGTTCAAATCCTATCCATATCATAGTGTTTACCTTTTTACAATTAGCAGCAAGTTCTGTTATCTTGGAAGCTCTGTTAGGGTCTAAAAATATGGGTGCTAGTGTTACACCTGTTACTTCTCTCAGCATACTGATGTGGAGAGCTTCCAAGTGAGTGCAATATTTCGCCACTGCTTTTAAGCCTATGTCTGTTATTTCATTCACCCCAATGCCACTCAAGTTTAAGCCTAGTAGTCGATTACCAATCTTTTCAGCAATCTGAAACACAAAATGATCAGTGAATGTTTAGGTCTTTTTTTTAATTCGAGTATTAGTTGAACCACATCACTACGTAAAAAGGGTATCTCTAGAACAAAAATCATGAAAATTGTGTGTTTATATGCATTAAAATTATGTAAAAAAAAAGATTTTACTTAAATATGTTATTTATTAAATAACTAACTAACTGGCCATGCACTTGCAAAAAGTTCATATGAAAACAGTTTTTAAAAAGTTAAAACTAATTTGATCACCTGATCAAAGTTAACAGCAGTTTTACTTTCAATTGGCTCAATTTTTTGTGATAAATAATGAAAATAAATTAATGTGTTTTTATTTAAAAATTTTCTTTAAAAACCTGTGTTAGAGTTTCATCTGTTAGTGCTGGGACACCACATAACTTTAAGGCTGTCAGCCGAGGCAGACGTGTAATGCATTCCACTAGAATCTCTTTATCTTGTAACATCATTCCACACAGAGACAGGGAGGTCAGAGACTGAGGCAATGTCCATAATACCTCACACTCGGGTGGGGATGATATCCGACTGCAGTATCCTAAATCCAAATTGACCATTTGTGTGCAGGCTTGAAAGAGCTGAAAGTTTAAATAAAAAGAAATCATTGACTAGTTTTACATCTAATGGGTCCGTGCTAGTGGAGTGGTTAAGTGCTTGGCTTCTGAAATGTTAAGTCACAAGTTTGAATCCAACTGAGAACTGGGATCTTGAACATAAGAGATTTTTAGGATGTTGCTGAATCCAACCAACTCTAATGTGTATCAGATATTATTTGGGGATAGAAAGACAGCTAGTCGTTATGATAGCCAAATAACACCCCTGTTAACTATTTGCCATGGGTAAAGATGAGTATCATCTGTCACATATGGATCTAAAAGTCTAAAAGGGGAACTTTACATGAAATACTAAGATGTAAAATTAAAATAAAAGGGTATTTTTTTTTACGAGAGTATGAGACTGTATAATAAAACATTGACACAGAACTGTAACTCCTTCATTTATAAGTAATTTAATCTTGGCTTAAAGAAAAACTAAATCTTCACATTACACCGTCTTTTCCAGCCTCTCTTTTTTCCTATTTTAACAAGCGTTCACACCATTTCATATATACACAACATTGAACACATAACAGGTAAAACTATACAATTTTCTTTTCAGTAATTACGCATGCATGTAAATTATAATCACCTTAATCAAAGAATCTTTTCCAACAGACTTAGCTCCATTAAGATCTAATCTGAAAAATTAGATTTAAAAAAAAAATGTATTCATTATTAAACAGATAGTCCTGTGATCTAGATAATATATATAATCTTTCAAAATATAATAAATCTAAAAGCATATGTCATAAATATTTTTAATTTTTTCGTAAACAAAAAAACTGATTTAAAGAAAAAAAAATAGATTTACTTGTTGAGATTAGGGCAGTACTGAGCTAAATGCTCTATACTATCATCAGTGGCAAGTTGAAATGATGTTCTTAATTCTTCCTATGAAAATATGATTCAAATATAGAAATAAATGTTTGACTGGTCTCATACAACAGTTGATATTGAGATAATAATTAACATAAGAATGATCTCAATTATAACAATGAGCAATAGAGACCATTTAGAAGATCACAGACAGCATTGCTCAAAATCATTAGATTTAGTAGAAATAAAAATCAAATGACCTGGACACATTTTTTAAAGCTATTATATATAGATGTGGCAAAATATGCAAGTTGCAACAGGGATTTCTTTGTAATGTAAAATACTGTAGTCATCCTTAATCTTCAGAATTTTACACATATTGAAATTTTATTTTATTAATTCATTGATCTCAAAATTGATCTCATCACTAAGTGACTAGTTTTATAAGCCACTTTCACTTTTATTTATCTTAGATGAGAAAAAAAAACACAATACATTGAACAGTGAAGTAAATATTAAAGTAAAGTAAATTACCCTGTTCAGACCTTGCGATCTATGGAGCAGATGAAAGGTCATCTTTTTCTGTGGCCTACGGTTAATGAGTGTCATGTGGCCTGCACAATTACCAACCGCCTCTACTTTTCCCCAACCAATGTCAGGTATCCATTAGAGCTGGGTGGACTCAGAGGCGCCCTAAAGATCCCAAAATTCAAAATTCCAGTCTTCACAAGGATTAGAACCCAGGATGCCTCAGTTCAGAAGCCATGTGCTTTACCATACAGCCATCACGCCACCGAAGTAAATATTAATGATATAAAAATGTTTAACAAAGATATAATGAAATGGCTTCTCACCAGTGAGCTTCTTAAATGCTTTGCAATTATTGGAATGAAGTCATGTGGTAAGGTTATTTTTAGAACTTTAATGGAAGGATTGCGCACTAAAAATGAAGATAAACCTGAAAAAAAGAAAGAAGTTATTGAAAAGTAAGTAGATGGCAAGTTATAGATTCAATTAAAATTAAAAGCAAACATAAAATGAAATTATTTCAACAAATATTACTCTTGCAACAAAACAACCACAGTGTGTGTCCGATAACTCTTCCGAAAAGAGGTTTAAAAAAAAAAAATAATAATGATTTTCCAACTCTTTTACTATCAGTGGAATCAGTTTGAATACATTTTAATTCAATTGTCTTCTGAATCTTTAGTCCTAAAAAAACAATGAAAAGAAAAAGATTGATAGTGTTTAAGAAACTCTCTAAAAAGATGATTGCCTTTAGGCACAGGAGTCATGCAGTAGTCTCTGAAAATTATAAAAAAAAGTATGAATAGAATAGAATAGTTCTATAACTTTATGACTGCTTTAAAATGATTTACCAAGCAGCTGGGTCTCTAATTGGAACTAGTGGAATGAAAGTCAATGCGATTATAATGAATTTAAAATGACTTCTTCTTCTTTATTCTCATTTTTTTATGTCAGAGGGTTCAGATCAGTTATCCTGATCTGAAAACTGGCTTTATCTTAAAGTTTATTTAAAACAAGAGTCTTGTTCAGGCCTGTCAATAGAGTATGCAGCTTTGAAGGGCATGATTGGCATTCTCTGACAATGCCCCACAAGGGAAAGTCTGGCTTGTCCCGACTAAGAACTGAAAAGTGGCTCCATCTTAAGTTTAGTTAAATCTTTAAAAAAAAAAAAAAGGGTATATGCTGCTGCTTTCAGGTGACTTACTTGTTGCATTGGTCCAGGTCTTGCTTTGATTATAGCAATGTTCTAGTTTGAAAAACCACAACTTTGGAGCAGTTATAAAGTTTAATATGTTCTGCGTCACATTTCTCAAATATTTGAGATGAAGTACAAGAAGTGCATCCTGAGCCTGAGTTACTGCTTGAATGCCAGCATCTGAAATGAACAACAACAATACTAATAACCATAAAGAGAATTATTACGTCTTACAACATTCATTCGGAAATACAATAAACATAAGTTTACATAAAAATACTGATAAAGATGATTCGAAGATAGTCTTCTAAAAAATAAACTACCGAGAACTGTCTGTGCTTGAACCCACTGAATAGTTCATCTATATTCTATAACAAGGTTATGATGGAGAGAAAAGGATTGTACATTATATATTAACATTCACTTAAAACAATTACTGACCTGTTACACTCTCAAGTTTATTTAAAATTAGGACTTCTAATTTACATCCTGAACTTCCTAACAACTGTAAAACTTGATCTGTAATTTGTGGGCATCTTTAAAAATAAAGCAAATAAAATTTTAAAAAATATTAAATATTGAACCTTTTTATGACGTAAAAATGTAAATTTTCATCAAAAAAATAAAAATAGTTGATCCCATCTTAAGTACTATTTCTCCTTACCTTTGAAGGTTGATGTGGCGCAATGACGATGTGAATAAATGGTTCTTTATATGAATCAGTCGATCTGAGAAAAAGAGATCATGACAGGCCAATCTATCAATAAGCATTTCTTTGTGTACGGTTGTAAGATTGCATCCCAAATCTGGATATCTATGCAGGTGTTGTTGTATACATTGCAGGCACAAGTCACTTAGTTTCCAAACCATTTTTTTTTTTTACAGTTGATAATGTTGGAAAGTGAATACAAGAGGCTAAAAAACAAAGGGTTTAAAAATTTTTTTGTGTTATAAAATACTAACACTCTGTTAAGAAAGAAAATTAAAACAATTATACCAATCGAATTAAATTACATTTAAATTACAGTATGGATGCCTGGTAGAGTGGTATTGGTCTTGGTGGTCCCAGGTTCAGACCCTTCCCAGTGCTATCCCCCTGTTATCCTGTGGGAGGGTTGGGTTAGGATGTAATTTTTCTTCAAATTTTCTTAAAAACTGAGGGAACATTTGAAACATGTAAAACATTTTACAAACTCTTTTGAGTTATACGTGGCTATAATGATACCAAGTGTTCAAAAGTAACACTGTATATAGCAATGTCCCTCTAGATCTAGATCCGCAGTCCTCACTGTCTAGATCTAGGGGTTAGACTATGTCAGGATCTTCTTATCTAATAATAAATCTAGTAGTACAGTTTCATCTCCCTGGCTATCAACTGCAATGTCTTCGATTCCAAAGATAGAGGATGAGTGCAGTGTTTTATAGTGTCATGGATTTCTAGACCTATGGCTATGGAAGCTTGACTCCATCTGCCTGTTTGAGAAGATGTAAATTATTACATCCCTATTTTCAATGGCGCGTATCCAAAAGGGAGGCCAAAGTCCAAACACACTGAGGAAACTCTCCCATATTTCTTCTCTGTCCCACATCAGCCATGCAGGTGTCCGCCATAGAAAAAAACGCCCTATTGAGGAACGGTGCGTGGATGGTGACATAGTTGTTGGAGCTTTTGGGCCTTTCTTCAATGAACTCAGTCCTTAGGCACCAAAAAGAGAGGTCTTTTTTGCTTCCCTATTGACCTTTATTGTTTCTTCTAATGACCCTTTTCACCTGAGCACCATGTTGAGGCTGATAAGAATTGCCAGAGAAAAAAGTGTACTTCTGGATTATCACTTTGATTTATTATAATTTGTTTACTTAGACTTAGATCCTCCAAAGCTGTTTGGCGCTTTGGGCGGCAAGCTGTCTCCACAAAGATCAGTCACTTGCATTGAGTATTAGATTCTATACATAATGTTTTATTATATTATATATAATAATAATATTAATATAGATCTAGATCTAATTAATTTAAGAACTTTTTAGAAGACAATCTAAGACTAAGTCAAGAAGCTTATTAGGTAATATTAGATTATATAAAATAAGATATATTAAATCATAATTATAATTATGATAATCATATACATTTCTCTGAAACTGAACTGTCTAAAGTTTCACCTGTAGTGTACTGACTACTGTGTAGTGTGAGTCCTGTGAATCACTAAACTTAAACACTAAAACAGTGAATGAGAATATCACTGTGACTTCTTATATAATACAGACGTTACTTCAAAAAAGAAGATGATTACGTCCTACGCGTCATGCATATTAACCAATGACTGTGTTAAATGTGTTGTTAAAACTAGTCTCTAACTCTAGCTAGTAGCCCTAGCTAGACTCTTAGCTCTACTCTAGACTCAGACTAGTAATTTCACTGACTTGTCTTGAGTCTAGATCTATATAGATCTAGCTAGAAAATACTAGAAATAACTTTAAATAAGAAATAACTGAAATTGATTAGATCTAATAATAATATTATCAGAAAGTTATTTAGTCTTATTGATAACTATTTAGATCTAGACCTATAATGCCTATATAATCTATTAATATGGATCTAATCTAGATCTTGATCTATTGACTATTTAATTAATATTTTGTTTGTCTGTAATCTTACATTGTTTTAAGTATAATTTAAGAAAATTAGAGTAGTCTGTCCCTGTATAAAGAAAACTATAAGTCATAAGTTTAAATGAATAAACTTCTATTTTAAGTGTTACTTAAAGACCAACTGAAGAGGTTTTTTTCGAAATTGAGATAGCGATTGATTTAGATAGTAGATAGCATCAAAGTTAGTTCCTAAAAATTTGAGATTTTAGAAAAGCGTATTTATATTAGAAAAAGTAATTTGAAAGTGTAAAAAATAACGAGATTTGAAAATCAGCTTCAATGGCCGAAACCGGAAGTGACGTATTGTAATGGACTGAGAAAATGTAAATAAAAATAGACATGGCTGGATACGTTATTGATAGCGATTCAGATGATAAACTTATCTAAATGTAGCTGTCCAACAATTTTAAATGATACTTATCATGGGATGCACCGAAATGCCATGAAGAGAACTCTTCTACTTTTTCAAAATATATTCTAGAGCAGACTATTGAATTAATATAATTATAGATAGATTATAATAATAGGTATAGGTAAATAGTAAATATATAGGACTAGTCACTAGATTGTCACTAGATCTACTACTCAGATCTAGACTCTAGACCTAGTCTACTCTAGTAGTAGTCTCTAGTATCATCAAGTACTAGTAGATCATCTAGGACTAGGTCTAGGTATACTATACTTAGACTATACTAAGTCTAATAGTTATAACAAAACTAAATGGTTAGATCTATCTATAATTTAGTATAATCTATATTATTTTCTATATCTCTCACTCTAAGTCTAATTCTAGCTAGGCCTTCTAACACTTTTACTAGAGTCACTCACTAGATCTAGAGTTTATAAATACTTGACTTGCATTATTGTACTAATTGTAGTAATACTACTAGTGTAGTACTAGTAATAGTTTATAAACTAGTAGATTTAACTAATTAAGTAGATCTAGAATCTAGAGTAATCTAGACTAGCCTCTATGTTAAGTCTAAGCCCAGTCGCCAACATTTTTTGGTAATAGTTTGTAATAGTAAGACCTAGTGAGTAGTGTCCTAGCGATAGCATAAAGATTATTCATAGATATAAATATAATATTATAATAGTCAAGGACTAAACCTAAAGCCTAAGCTAAATCTATATAGAATATATTTATATTCTTTACTAGCCCTTACTATACTTATTAATAAGGCTAAACTTTAGATCTAAAAAAATAATAAGTCATCATTTATATTTGTAATATAAAATACAGATTTTTACTAAACACATGTGACATTTCTTTAAGTCTTAAACTTAAACAGGGCGGTCCTAACGATTGCGAGGCCCTATGTGAAACTGATTGCGCGGGGCCTAGTCTGGGTGGGAATAAGGATAATAAGTGAAAATTAAGATTTCGTATTTTAAAAAAATTCGACTTTGAATTTATTAAATCTTTACTAAGTACAAGATTACGATCAAATTAACTTTACTTTACGAACTTCGCAACCTATGGCATATTAAAATGCCAGTCACTCTATTAAAGTAAATAAAGTATGGAAACTTCTGATTAAAGTGAAAATTTGCCTGATTATTACATTTTAGTACATGAAAGCTGACAATGTCTAATTTCGTTTATCGCGCGTAGGATTAGCGTTTTCGGAATGAATGACACCCACAATTTTGTCTATTTTTCAGGAGATTTTTATGAGATTTCCAGGTTTTATATATACCGATATATATATATATATATATTGCAATTTAACTATTACACCTAGAATTAGCACGAAGCCTATGAAAGTGCAGGGCCCACTGCGACCGCATAGGTTGCAGTGGCTTAAGACCGGCCCTGGTCTTATATATATTAGATTGCCTAGACCTAGAGTAGAGTAATTTATTATTATTAAGAACAATAAGAGTTAGATGTGATGTTAGATCAGATAATCAGTATAACATATATAATATATATATATATATATATATATATATATATATATATATATATATAACCACTAGTTCTATATATGTATACATAATTAAGTATAAATGTTAATAAATAAATTTTTAAAAATCTATTTTACAGGAAACATATATGACATGTGGCATACAGACAAGTTTACTAGATGGATCTTTCATCATTTTGGAAATACAATATTCCCTGCGAAACAAATCACAGAAACATTCTACAATCTTATTTTATATAATAAATACCAATAAATGTAAATACAAAATCACATTTTAATAGAGTTCTTCATTATACACACAACATTATTTTAGTATGTTCCTTTTCACTTGCTAGGTTTAGACAAAGTTTCGAATCAGGATTTAATATTATTAAGTCATAGCCCAAAACTCTAGCAGGATGTTAGTTAATGGCAGTGGTCAATGTTTGAACCTGAGACCACAGAGAAGACAGTTCGGAATGCAAACCACACAACTTTCTGCGTTTCGAAACCTATTCAAATTTTGATCATTTTTATGTTAATGCAGATCTGAATGTCCATTGCAATGATGACTTGATCTGTAAAGGGGTTACATTTTTAAAAAATAAGTTGGATCTCATTCTTCGAATGATGCTATTTATTAGAAACTTGGAATACATATTAGAGGCCAAAAGAAAATCCACTGATGAGGGAAGACGTAGACGCTGTAAAGAACATTTAAATTGACCACCAGCTGAATATGGTTATGTCTTCGCTGGACGCGGCAAAATATCTAGTTTGCAGCTGGGGCTGCGTAGCCATGGAAAATACTGCATTTCTCATTAATCTTTCGACTCGACTGCCAGCCTTATTTATTAAACACTTTAAATTATGAATAGCTCTGCATTTTTTAATAACAATAAAAAAAATATATATATTCAGTGATTAACTGGCAATAATTGGGTTACTAAAATTTAATAAAATGAGTTGCGTAATTACATCAACAGTAGCCTATATGCATTACTTAACATTATATTGATACTATAATTTATTTTCCACTTCCCTGACTTCCCAGAGAAAAGAAAAAAACGACAACTCCTTCTCCAGTAGGATAATCTCTTTCATTTATAGTCTAAACACAATTTAAAACTTTGTTACCTACAGTTACAGATTAACTTGCTAACTTAACTATCTAATAATCTAATGATTCTATTCCAATCAACAAATGAGTCAAGCGTGAGATATATATTTATAGAACTATGTAAGTATAAAGGCCCGAATATACGGTACTAATATATTTAAATAAGAGTGTAATAAAATCCATATTTCGTATATTAATAATATTATAGAATTGGTAGATCTAGGTCTAATTTTTGCCTTATAGATTAGTTTTTAGAAATTTAGATCTAGTACTTTTTTTACTAGTAGATCTAAATCAGACTACTTTTAAGTCTAAGTTAAGGTTTAAGTTAAAGCTATGTGCCTAGTGTTGTACAGGGTTGTGACTCTAGATTCAAACTAAATATAATCGTATACTACAATAACTACAATGAATGAGCTCAACATTCACATTGTAATAATTGTTTTTTTCCCATATTGATGATATTGGGCCTATTTAGGGACGACTATAGGTTAATAATCACTAAGTGTATAGACAGAGTATATAATTTTAAACTTTGTTTTTCTAGATCTAGGCCCAGCACCTCGATCGGATCAGTCTAAATAGATAGGTCTTATCTCTAAATATCCAATACTACTATTACTAGATCTAGATCTAGACTTCATCTAATTGGATTTAGATCTAAATTTAGGTCTACTTCGTACATCATTAATGATCTGAGAAAAGAACTCTGCTCTTGATCAAAAGCAGTAGATCTAGAACTAGAATAAGCCTGAAGCAGTAACATAAGCCATAAATTGCGTAACTTGACTAAAACGAAACATGTGAACTGAGGCTCGCGGTACTGCGTGGGGTGAAACGCTGTTCGCTTGACTAGATCAAGAATAAGCCGACAAACAGTAGATCTAACATGCAAAGCCATAAATTGCGTGATTTGACCTAATTTCCCCAAATCTAACATCCACTTTTTATAAATTGGCGTGTTTTAGTCGCCTTTGTTTTTAGAAACTAGCATTCCTGTAAAAAGGAATAGGGAAATACGCTAAGCCATAAACTGAAAAATTTGACCTAATTTCCCTTAAACTACGTCATCGACCTTGGTTGTCTGGGAAATACTGATCTCGAATGGCTTCGAGATTGTGAAATTTAATAGTCCCTAAAACTCACATTAAATTGCTTATATCTAAATAATTACAAAGAATATATGTCTAAAATTTCGTATGTATGTTTTTTTAAGCATTATGAATCTAAAAAAAAGTATAACACCGGTTTCCGCGTCTGACCCCAAAACCTCTTCAGTTGGTCTTTAAAATAGCTAAACCAATCAAGAGAGCCAAAGACGCCTACCCTGGATCAAGATCTATAGATCTAGATCTTTATATATAAATAAAAGAATAAAAGTAATTATAAGGCTGATTGTCTATAGTCCGAATATTGAGGAAGAGTGCACCGTGCAATGTCTCCCCCTCAGCGTGGTAGACGCATAGACATAGCCTTGACCAGAGCTTTGACCAGAATTCCAGATAGGCAAAAAATTCTTAATTTTCCACTGCACGAAGAAGATTCTGTGCTAATATTATATGATATTACGTCATTATTGGTTGTTTATGTTTTGTGCGAAATCAAAAGGATTCAAAGCATACAAAAGTGGGAAAGATCCATATCTCGCTATGCTCGAGTATACTCCTATAAGCGGACTGCCGTATTCACCATCACAACTGCTGATAAGTAGAAGACTCAGGGACATCATTACAACTGATCCCAAACTATTGAAACCATCGGTAGCTGAAAATGCAGAGACATTACTCAACGAACGACATATAAAAAGCAAAGTGAAATACGATGCAAAAGCAAGACTACCTAAAGATTACTCTGTCGAAGATAAAGTGAGAGTTCGTCTAGGACAAACATGGCAGAAAGCAGTTGTCATAAAAAAAAAACATTAATCACCCAGATCTTACATCATAAAGACAAACGATGGATAAACATACAGAAGACATCAACGCTTTTTGAACAAGAGTTTCGATGAAGACATCTCTGGGTACTATGATACCGATGAAGACAATGAACAGCAAACTGTTGGAACAAACGAAACAGGCAGTTATAGACCAACGTCTAGAGAACTTGTTGTGCCAGTCAAGACAACCAGAAGTGGTCGAATTGTTAAAGTTCCTAGTAGATATTAGTCTTAAGAACTTTAAAAGGAAGGATGTGATAATAACTTCAAAAGGAAGGATGTGCTAATATTATATAATATTACGTCATTGTTAGTTGTTTATGTTTTGTGCGAAAGCAAAAGGATTTGACGGAAATAAAAAGAGAGTCTTCTATGTCTACTTTGATTATCTACAGTATGTTAATGTTAATATCTATCTGTGATAACAGAACAGCTTCTGTGCACTGCTTCTAGTGTCCATTCTTTCAGTTGTTTATTCAAAAAGGTTCTTCAACAGTATGATGATTTTGTCGAGATGCAAGGAAACTGCCGACGTAGCTTCTTCTCTTGTATTACTCTTTTTTTTTTTTTTTAAATCCCGGCTTCATCTTCTTTCAGTTTGGCCCATCTCTAAGGGGTTAATTTGGGAAAAAAAAGTTGAACAATTCATGTACAGATCCAAAAAAGGTGACAATTGTTGGAAGAATGAAAAGCTGCCAGGTTAAGAGAGTGACAAAAAGACATACATTTAGGTTTTTTGATTTATTTTCTACATTTAGGTTTTTTGATTTATTTTCCCACCCTTGCAATTCCCTTTTATCACTCTATAAGAACAGTTTTTTTTGTTTTGCTATTTTAATTTAGAAAAACGTATCTCCATTGGATTGAGGAAAGATGAATAGAAGGGGTAATAACTCGAGTGTGAAGTTTAATTCTGAAATTATAGAAGCCAAACCCGAATAAAGGACAATTCTAGCATTATTAAGAATAACCATGGAACTATACTAATGGAACAACAGCTCCTAGTTTTTACTAGGGGAGTGCCGTCGCGCATCATTTTCACGCATGGTGCAATATGGAGAAATTCAGGAGGATGCAAAAGAAGAAATTTACTCCTCCAGTCACTTGGACTGACCTTCAATGAGAGTAAAACTTTCCTACGCTTTATTTTATTAGATCTCTAAAAACTTCATCCATTTTCTCACAATGTTTTGTAATTTATAAAATTTTCCTGAATAAGGGATCGTCACAAAAGTTATTTTTTTAAGGCCACCCCATTAAAATAGCTGTTTTCAGTACATTCACATTTGGGTATTTTACACAAAATCTGGATTTATTTTTATGTACATGAAATCATTATCATCTGTCCCGCGTAACTAAATCCTCCACTTTTCCTGTCACCAATGTTCTTAACAAGAGAGAGAGGCTGGTCCATTATTTGCGTAGTCCAGCCAGCTTTTCTTCTGACAAACCTTTTTTCGTTTATTCTCTTAAAGGATTTTTTTTTAAAGTTAGTCTTACAAAATACAATTCCAAACCAACTCATGCAGTTATCGTCTTTTCACAGTATTGAGGAGTCATCCTTTTTGCCAGCCAGAGTGTTAATTGGCAAAAGTAAAAAATTCATTATTTTATTTTTTTTTTAGTAAATATTCACAACTATATCTTTTATAATAATATATTTTTTAATAATAATATCTTTTATATAGACATGCTTTAATAGATCTAATAAATGATTAACGCGGCCCTACCAATATGGGTATATTAATACTTAAATCTGGGTATTTTAAATTTCGAATGCGCATTTTAAAAAAACCGAACTTATCTATAGATCTCTTATATCTAGAATAATCTAGATCTACAACACCCAGACTTAGACTATGGTTCTAGATCTATTTAAAAGATATTTAAAAAAAAAAAACTCAACAGATCTAATAAAGTCATGATTTCCACTCTATTTTCTCTAGATCTAGACCATACATGAGGTCAATATGAATGTTTATAGATCTAGTCTACGTCTAGAACTCTAGATCTATCGATCATGACTATAGTCTATAGACTGTATAAGTGTATTATACTGTAACTGTATTACTAGTATTATTGTAGTGACGGTAATTATAGTCACTATAATCAATAGTGTATTTCCTGTAGATCTAGATTCTAGTACCTGTACTAATATTAGTAGATGTAGATCTATAATAATAATACTTTTTAATAGTAGAAAGTAGATTTATAATCTATCAATTCTATCTAATCTAGACCTCTAGATCTAAATCTAGACTTCACTTTCACATCACATGATTATTGATTCAGACAGTGAATGAAACAGATGCAGTGATTATATTATAGTTTATACTGACTTATAGCTCTACCAGTTGATTATCATCATCATCATCTCGAATAATAATCTAGACTAGTATGTCAATGTCTCTATTAAAATAATTAATATCATCAGCCATATCATTTTAAATATTAAAATAGTAGACATAGATTTCTATATTATAAATAGATAGATTAGATCTATAAAATATAATTTTACAAACTTTAGAAATGATTGATTTTATTTTTAATTGATCAGCCTTCTAGACTAGATCTAGCATCTCTAGCTAGACTCTAACCTGTAGTTTGTAGATCTTGGAATTGGATCGAAATTCACCTTCCTAAATTGTCTCTAAAGTCTGTAGCTGATTTGAGAGGCCCAACGAGGCAAGAGTCTATTACTATTAGTACTCTGTCTCTTGATCTATCTAGTAGGCCTACTTAGCTAGTGCATTAGCCTTAGCCATAGTGTAGTCAAATCTTGACAACTAGTCTTCTAGATCTAAGCTTCTAGAATAATTAGATCTAGATCCAGTTTAGATTTAGAATATAAAAGTATTTTACTAGCTAAAATACTAAATCTACTGATCTAAATTCTAGATAGATATACAATATATAGATCCAGTTTAGATTTGGAATATAAAAATATTTACTAGCTAAAATTCTAAATCTACTGATCTATACTTAATATTTTAGATATTATATGACATCTACAAAAATTATTATTAAGATATAATTATAGAATCTAGACTAGTTATTTATGTACATAAAATATATAAATAAAAGATAAAATTTATGCAGGCCTAGATCCCATAAATTTATAATTGATCCAGATCTATCAGTAAAAGTTACCTTCGATGGGAAGTTTTACCCAATCTAATCTATACAAGACAATTTATAATCCATGCCTCACCTACACCCCATACATTAAATAATAGTTCCCATTCCATGCCATGCCCAGACCCATGAGTTCATGAAATAATAAATGATGTGGTGTCAAGTTGGATCTATCCCCTGAAATTCAGCACTTTAATATAAAACTCTCATATCTAGTTAATTATTTGCTATGACACTGATCAACTTGGACTTGTGTGATACATATATGTTTCTTATCAGATTTAATGAATGAAGTTTTGGTGTATTTTAAGGCTACAAAAGTATCATCAGGTGCATTCTAACCATTGGTATTTTTCCTGGCAACATTTCTATTCTAGTCTGTGATAAATTATAAATTTAAAAAAATGTTTGTAATGTTTCAGTTATTAACAAGTAGAACCATGCCAACCAGTTCTGATGATGTACCAGAATGGCTCAAGGATCATACTTATACTATTTCTACTCTCTGGGCAGACATTAATAATATTGGCATCCATTCAATATTTATTGTAAGTACTATATAAAATTTTTATTTTAGTTATCTAAAAGATGTTTTATGAAGTGTGATTTTCATGGTCAAGCAACATCCAAATATCAGGGATGGAATTTAACATTTTTCTCTAGTTTTTTTTTTATAACACTCTTAAGCAAATTCATCTTTCATGAATGCCTAATATACTTGGCTGTTGTGCAGGCCATTCCTTTACAATAAACTGTTAGATGAAATTAGGCAAAATTATGTCTGATAATTTGTATGTTTGATACAACAATGTATTCAATTTAATAATATTATTTTTTAATTTTAATGTTTTCAAAAGAAATTAGCCATTATGCCTAATTGTATAATTACAGTTATGTTTGGAAATGCAAGAAAAAGGCATGCATTCCTGACAAGTCAATGATTGGTTGCACCTCTTAAAGGTAAGGTACTGCAATTTTTCCCTATGCACTTTTCTCATAAGCTGAAGTACTTGTATTTTTGAAAAACTAGTTTTCCATGAAAATGTAAATCATAATATATGTTATAGTTGCTTTTAGATGAGTGCAATGTCCATCAAATTAACTGAATATCTGCCTTCACCTTTAGTAATAATTCATAACTATTAAGGTCAGGGCCATGTCTACACATTAACACAGTAGCTCCTTTTAGGTACAGACTATTTTTAGAATAGCAAAATTATATAATTATACTTAATAACATATATACGTTTAGCATGGTCAACACATATGTCACACATATTTTTATTTTTTTTAAAATCCTTTTATTTATTTTTATAACTAGATAACTTTCTGTTATGAGAAAAGATGAGATTCTTGGACTCCTGCATAGCACCACCAGAAAGGAAAATCCCATCATGTTGCAAAATAAAAGTCTTGGACCAATTTTAATTTAAGATATATATATTATACTGTAAGCTCTATACATATTTATGTATATCCTGTCATTCAGCCAACAGGTTTGGATTTAGTATTTCTTTAAATCTGTTTGATATTGTACTTGAAAACTATTAATCTGAGCCCCATTAAAACAATAGGGAGTGCAGTGAATGAGTGGTAAAGCACTTGGCTTCTGAACTGAGGGTTCCTGGGTTCAATTAAGACTGGGATTTTCAATTTCAGAATTCAAAAGGCTAGGGATACATGGCAATAGTAAGGAATAAGTAAAGGCAGTTTGGGGATCCATGGCTGAATGGTTAAGTCATGGGTTTGAATCTCTGTGAAGACTCGGATTAAAAATTTTTAGATTTTTGGGTGCCCCTGAGTCCACCTAACTCTAATGGGTAGCTGACTTTTGTTTTGGAAAGTAAAGATGGTTGGTTGTTGTGCTGGCCACATGATGCACTGGCCAAAGAATCAAATGACCTTAACATCATCTGCCCTATAGATTGTGACGTCTGAAATGGGATATTTTTTCAAAAGGTGGTTGGTTGTTGTGCTGGGTACATGACACCCTCGCTAACCATGGGGCACAGAAACTGATAAACTTTATATCATCTGCCCCATAGATTGCAAGATATGTAAGGGAAATTTTACTTTTTTAAAATTAAAATAAGAATCTATCAAAAGTAAACATAAAATATGGTGCATTCTCCTTAAAACTAAAACCTGGTGCGAAGGTTTAAAATGTTGGCAAAAAAAAGCAACATCATATATTCTTAATTCCCTTTGCAAAACTTACTGAGAAGAACATGCATGTTGTTCCCTCATAAGTTTCTTGACAGAGGAAATCTTGTTTATATTAGATTTGAATTAAGCAAATTAAGAAAAAAATTATAATCATTATTTCAAATGGTTGTATCTAAACCTTATGAATTATTTTTCCGTTATAAGTATATTGAGATGAATGGATAATCATGAAATTGTTAAATAATTGCTGCTATCATTCCATTGACTAAAGAACCATAATTTTTTTTTTTTTTAAATTAATTTCAAAATGATTTTTTTCAAGCATAGAGTTCACATAGATCTTGAGTGAATTTTTTTTTTTTATTTGACTAATGCTTCAATTTTATTGTATCATATTAGTTGTTAATTTTTATTACCCAGAATATTTAAAAAATGAGTACACTATTTTCATGTAATAATGTAACTTGGTATTCACACAATGCTCAAAATACACCATAATCTTTAGGCCATACAGATTTGTATAAATTAACTTGTTTAAATACATTGTAAATGTATATTGTTTGGATAAGAATAAAGTTTTTCTGTAAACAATTATTGTTCAAGATTTGTTGATGCTCCTGCTTAATCAATTATATATACAGGTCATTAGTTTTAACACGTCTGATAATAAATGACAGTACAAGTTAGTGAATGAAAATTTGTCATTATTTCAGCTGCTTTAGTCCTACATCAATGTGAGGTACCAGTACTTTGATTTTGTCATATAACAATTTAAAGCAACATTTTGAAATGAATAGTCTGTAGAATTGACAGTAAATACATTTAAGTGATGGGCTGTGATCTGCTTGAATTGGGAGCTGATCATGTATTGAATTTGTGTTTTTGATCTTTACTTCAAGTAAATGTTAATGAGCAATTAATTTTTAATGAATAAATAATTTAAAAATAAATACAAAAGAACCATAAACATCTACTTTAGTTTAATAATTTTTTTTCATCAGAACAGAATTTCCAACTTTGCAGTCAGAACACAAAATCATAGTTTTAAAATATTAAGTAAATTAAGCTAAGCTGTGATCTCTTACAAACATTTGTATATAGACTAAACACAATTTAATTATTATTTTTCATCAAATTGCAGGAACTACTACATGTACTTATGCCTATTTGACAATAAAAAACCATAGTCAATGAAATAGTAATACTAGTAAATGAGATAAAAGTAAACTAAATATCATCAATGCTATTGAAGCCACACTTGTTGTTTTTTTTTATCTTGTTTGGTGGACTGCAATTAAAGTTGCTATTAATTTCACTGATCGTCTTAGCTGAAATGCCAGTGTCGTCTCTTTGAATCCTAAGTTTATTTTCTTGGTAACTGGAAGTCCAGATATTTGGAGTTTCATTTTAAGCACCTATACTTTCCGAAATGGCATTCCGATAGGCTAAACCATTTGCCTAACATGTCATATGCACGTAAAGAGGTACCACAGAAATGCTTAGGCGCCAACTTACTTTAACTGACATAGAATAAGAGAGCACCTGGTTGCATACAGCTTCAGAACGAGACAGCAGGAGGTCACTTACAAAGGTGTGGTATACAACAATGAAAATTAATTGCTGAGGGTAGATGGCAAAAAAAAAAAAAACTGAATCTACCACAGGTGGAAAATGGTTATGCCTGTGCTCAGTGTGGCATAATATGTAGGTCACAGCTGGGGCTGAGTAGCCTCTGGAAACAGCATTCCTCATAAGTCTTAGGAATCAAAGACAAGCCTATCATTTTTGTAGCATAGTTTGTAGCTTCTGTAAATGCATGAAATGCTGACACAAGTCCTCTGTGAGTTTGATGGATTATAAACATCTTACTTCTTTGCCTTATATTAAATGGTCCTTCTCTCTGTTCTTCTAGGTACTTGCATTTATCTAAATATCATTGATATATCGTAACATGTCATCAAAATAAAAGCTAGAATCTCTGCAACTCGTTTACAAGTCAGAAGTCATCAATAACACTTGCCATTTAAAAAATAACAATTTAGATTAGTCAAATCAGTGACTGATTATTGGATTCATTTAGGCCTATAAATTTTGTATTTGAATATATAATTATCCTTTACACTTTGTGACTTTACTAGTATACTTTGGAGTAGACTTGTTGAGCTAAAGTCGGAAGTACACATTGAGTTTTACTGTGATCTACTAGATTACTAGATCTAGATGTAGATCTATATATATTATATTATATAATATAGAAGTAGAGAGAGTATCTCATCAATAGTATCTGTCATATCGTGATCAGTAGGCGGCTGCAGGTTTATAGATCTATTCCATGACAAAAACCCTGGCTAGATTTAGATCTACTGGTCTAGACATCTAGATCTAACTAGAATTAAACTAGAAAACTGAATTAGAGAAGTAGCTTTCTGGATCTAGAACCAGAATCTGTATTATTAATATTAGATCTAGTTGCGTCGAACGCTTAATTTTTGGTTGTTGTTTTTAATAAATGCACATAAAATACATTGTATTTTGGCAATAAAAATACCCAGTTTGTAGTCCAGTAATTCTAATAATTAATTAATGAATGACTATCAGTATTTGTTTTAGATCTATCAGATTCATATGACTGTGACTTATTATTTATACTTATTTTGTATCATTCGTCCAAGAAAATCTAGCTATAGATCTATTTCATTTTAGATTAGGCTATAGTTGTTTTGTTTTTTTTGTCATTTTATTTAGGCTACAATATTACCGAGATGAACTTTTTCTTTGTTTCCCACGAGACGTGTATGCCTATAGCCTAGTCCTTTCGATAATAATAATTAAAAAAACGATTAGAAATGCGTAGCTTGGAGTGTCAAAACTGTATTAGGCCTCCTATTTTTATTTTTATTTCGTGCAATTTAGTATATCGTAACAAATACGCATTTAGAGGAACGGTAGACAGGTCTTCATCCAGATTTAGTGTAAATAAACCAAACACAGAAACACTGAAAGATTGTATTTTCGGAATTTAGATTCTATTTTTTTGAAAAAATGTGGCATTTTATAGGGTGGTCGAAAAAAATAACTTTTGTGACGATCTCTTATTCGGGAAAATTTTATCTATTATATCAGATAGTCAGAAAATGGATGAAGTTTTTACACATCTAATCAAATAGAGCGTACGAAAGTTTTACACCCATTGCAAGGGACTGACGGAGTAAATCTCTTCTTTGGCATCATCATGGATTTCTCCACATTGCACCATGCGCAAAAATGATGCGCGACGGCACTTCGACTCTCTTTGGCTTTGTAAAAAACTCGAAGCTGGTGTTCCATTAGTATAGTTCCATGGAATAACTATTGGATCTGTTATACCCGATTCTGTAAATTTAGCTTCAATGTTAATTAGCGTAACCTTAAAATACTCGCCATTTAAATCTATTATTAGTAAAGGTAACAAGATACCTGGAAATCGCTGTATATCATACAGTTTTATTCGTGGCAACAAAGAGAGAAATATTCTTAGTTCTTGCTGCAAGCACATGTCTGATCTCTTTTAAAAGGAAAATAAATCGGCAACAAATCTATTAAAGTTTTGCATTTTAAAATGTAAAACTAACTTAAAAAACAACAACTTTGATCTCTTTGGAAAAAAATAGTTAAAAATGTCAACAAAGTCAACGTACTGATAGACCTAGATCTAGGTTTAGTCTTTGTTATAAATTTAATCCATAAATGTTGAATAAGAATTCCCCCCCATCCCCCCTTAGCTACGCCACTGTGTGTGACAAAAAAAAAGTGAGTATAGTTCTACGCCCATTACTTAACAGTAAATAAATCTGACATTTATTTCCTACAACTGCATTTTTCTAACCTTCTAAGTAGACATAGTCAGAAACCAGTGCATCTAAACTAAATTCTACTGCAAATACTGATTATATCTGCAAAAAAGGGCAGCAAAAGATTACGATTACTAAGAAAACTGTCCTCGTTTAATGTTAGCGAAAAGGCCTTGGCTATGTTTTATCACGCGCACTTCTGCAATATTTTAAGTTTCAATATCACTGCCTGGTATGGCAATCTGAGCATTAAAAATAAAAATAAACTTTATAGAATCCTAAATGCTGCTGGTAAAATCATTGGCAAGAAACAAACCCCATTTGGGCTGTTGTTTGAGGCAAACATCTATAAAAAAGCTAACAAGATCCTCGAAATAAAGAATCACCCTTTGTGTCAGGATTTTGTGATTTTACCATCATAAAGGAGATACAAGACACCGATAGCAAAGACAGAGAGAGAGAGACAAGAGAAATGGAAAGTTCATCGTGACCTACAGCCAAGCATCAATGTCTATATGATTATTAAATTTTAATTCTAGAATCACATGATTTAAACTTTATAATAGTATTTTAATTAATAACTTCTTTTTTTTTTTCAATATTATACTGTCGTATTATATGTAACTATAGTTGTTAATTAAATATTTATTTTTCGTATGCAAATTTGTGTCCAGAGATCATGATTTATATCATTATTGAATATTGTGGTCTTTAATCCATAGTCATCTGTGATGTGTGTATTTTATTAGTTAAATTACATCAGTAAGAATCATCCTAGACGTATAGCCATCAAGAGCTGATATCAAGTTCTTGACAGGTCAGATGAGACTAGAAGAATGGTGGCATCATGACAACATGACATTTTTTTTCTATGCACATGAAATCTGTCAAGTATTTGAGAAACAATAACATTGATAATTATAAAGTAAAATATTGTTACGTATTTCAGAATCTTCTGGCTAAATGTATTAGTAGGCACACAAATAAAAACACTGTAAAGAACTTGACGACTAAACTTTCAGCTTCATATAACTTTATTGTCTATTAACTCTAACAATTTGTTACTGTAACATGTAGAAAAGCGTAGAAGACTGTACAATATCTGTCAGTTTACAGTTAGCTATACTTCGTTGCAATTCATCTCTTTACTTCGTTGCAATTCATTTCTCAACTTGCATCGAGCCGCATTCCACAGAACAGACCAACGACACACTTCTCAGTGTCGCTCCAGGTCTCCCAAAGCTGAACCAAGTCGTACTCAAGTCTACCGAATCAGAGCCGTACACGTCTTACATCGACTGTAACGGCTCAAGTCCACTGTAGTTCGCTGTATAGACTTTAACGACAGTAGTCCACTCCAGTTAACTCTACCCTAGTTAACTTGCATCGAGTCGTACACATCTCTCTTCTACTGTCTCGCACAGTAGACACCAGTACCGACGACTCACTCACGACTGACTTTCACATTAACTTTCTGGCTTATATAGAGTCCCTAATCGCTTCTCCAAAGTTGCACAAACACTGCTTGTATCTTCTAGAATAACACGTGAGGAAACGTCACATCCTGTCTTTATTTATACATGTAGATTCCAGAGAACACTCGCTGCAGTGTCATCAAGTCGGGGTCACACGTAGTGACCTCTATCTGTCACTGTTCATTAGTAACTGTCCCCCTACTTAGATCTGTTCGTCCCCTGGAACAACACGTGAGGACACGTCACATCCTGTCTTTGTTTGTACATGTAGATTCCAGAGAACACTCGCTGCTGTGTCATCTCGCCGGGGTCATACGTTGATCTCTACCTATCACTGTTCATTTGTAACAATATGTTGATTTTGAAAGTTTTCTCTGCATCTTAAATTTTCTCTTCGCGGTTGTTAGTGGTAGGCTTGTTAAATTGCTTTTCCGCACCTCACCTCCTCTTTTTACACCCTCAAATTATTTTTCAATTAACTTGCTTTGTTACAAGTATCAAAAAGATATCTTAAGGTTTACTTTATGCAGAAAAAAAATTGAAACAGATTGAGTTTTGAAAAAGTTGAATAGGCCTAATTAGCAGCTATGTCCCCAAATTTTAATTCTTAACCACCAGGGTTATAAATATAGATCTAGAATCTAGACCATTGACTCCCCCTCTTTTTTCTGTGCAATGCATCCATATTTTCTCAGCCAAATTCTCCCCCATCCCTGATACCTGTAATATTATCAATGGTTTAATTAACATACAGGGACAAAAAAAGAATGAAACGATCTGGCCACAACAGTCTTCAGAAACGCATGACTTATTAGGGCTAGCAACCAGTACAATTAACCTGATGAAAGCAGTTCATTACATTAAAGCAATCCCATCCGTTAGCAAATAGGCTTAATAAAAGTGCAATTATCTTTTCCACTTTGGTCTCATCCCAAGTGTGGGGTCCAACCTGTTCTGAGTCATGGGCCCGAATGCAACAAACCCCATGGTCACTACGCCACAGACTGAGGGCTCCCAATGGTCGTGGGCCCGGGTTCATTGAATCCCTTCGCGCCACTGTGACGAGATTGAAACATGAAATGCGTAGATCTAATTGTCTTCTCTTTTTGAAGTAACGTCTGTAATCTATAAGATAAGAAGAATATATACCACCTTACATATTTGGGTATCAAGATGATAAGATCTAAAATCTTTTTGTCCGATACCCCCAAATTGTGAAAGCAGCTATAGTTTTGTGTAAGGCATACTCTGTTAGTCTGGATGTCACGTTTAGATCTCTAAGCTAAAAGCGCTTTTAAAATTCGACGTTACCATATTTTTATGAGTGCTAGAAAAATAGATTACTTTCTACAGCCTCTTTTGGCCTTTCGTATTTTAAATTAAATATGCGAACTTTTTTTTTTTGACTAGGTCTCCACTCTACACTTTTACACCTTCACCTCTCCCATAGTCTGTTAGAGCGTTGGTGAATATTGTGATGTTCAGCAGGTCATCAATAGGGGATTGCCGTTGTGATCCTGTTTCGAATTTCCTAATTTGAGATGCGGTCTATGAATATAGCATCATTCTCTCTAATTCTGCAGTTAGCGTCTCAGATTCGAAAGCATATAAGAATGTCGCCATGACCAGTAAGCGCATCAGGGATCAGGCAGACTTTAATCCGAGCTATTCCTTTCTTATTGTGGATTGTCCTGAGCTCCGCAAAAGCTGCTGTGGACGGTGAAATTCTAGCAAGTAGCTCAGGTTTAGTTTCTTCATCTGAAACAATAGCTCACGGGTATTTAAAACTTCAAACACTGGCCAGTTTTTCGCATTATTCCACTCTGCAATTGTCACTCAATTTTGGTGCAGTTCCAAACGGTAGGCTACATCTGGTTAAATTATTTCCTAGTAAGTACATTTGACTTCATTCTCAACATTCCACTCTCCCATGCCACTTTCTCAAACTAACATGCGCAAATATATTTTATTTTCTGCCACGTTGGCCACTGATTGTAATCAATGACTTTTTAATAAAAAATAAATAAATAAAAGTTAATTAAAAAGGACAATGAAAAAAAAACAGAGTTTTGATAAAAAAAAAGCACACACATTTTAATTATATTAGGTATTTAGTTATGACAAGTTATTTGGGGTTTACAATCTATAACAACTTCAATGTGCGTTAAAAATTTGCTGATGACATAAAGGCCTACAATGAGCAGGGCACCAGACTCAAAGGAGCAAGTAGGATATGTATTAGAGGAAAACCACGGCCTATCTTAATCAAAAGCTCTATCTCTAAACACAGCAGCAATATCAACAAAGCCAATGTACTGGAAATATTAAAAACTAAAGCCCGTGTCGATAAGCTATGTTTTTTTTTAAAGCATCCTAACTTAACAAACAGATGTTTTCTTCTTGAAATAGTCTATACACTCAAGATAACTAAAAATTAAAAATATACAATATTATGTAGACCTATATCTCTATCTATCTTAAAAATATACAACATTATGTAGACCTACATCTCTATCTATCTATCTATCTATCTATCTATCTATCTATCTATCTATCTATCTATCTATCTATCTATCTATCTATCTATCTATCTATCTATCTATCTATCTATCTATCTATCTATCTATCTATCTCTCTCTCTCTCTCTCTCTATATATATATATATATATATATATATATATATATATAATATAATGAAAGAGTAGAAATGATGTCAGTTATAGGTAATTCCAATTTGATTCCAATTACATAGCAACGAATTAATATTTATTCAATAGAATACACATGAAATGAGAATAGAAGTTGAATTGTATTCTTACACAATCACTCATGGCTTTGACGTACAGCTTATCACTGGGCTTCAAATCAACTAGACCGATGTCGCAAAACGTTGAATTTTTCTTGTTGGCATGGGTAGTGACCACCACACTTTCACTGCCATTCGCCGCTTTGCGACAAACACAAAACTGCAAGTCCTGAAGTTGGTTTATGTCTATAAAGAGACTGCACATGTAGAGACCAGAAAACGGCGCTGTGAATATTCCGGTCGTGAGGTTATAATTGTTTCCTTTGTTGAAGAGCACGGAGTTGAAACATTTCAGTATCTCTCCTTGTTTAATGTTTCTCTCTATCAATTCGTCCACTGAAACATCGACGGCAACTGGAGACCCTGCACATTGTCAAAGAAAATCATAGTACACTGTTAAGATGAATATTACAAGATTTACAACAATCTAACTATACTCAGCAGTCTACTATGTAAGTGCCAATATTTTGAGACAATGCGCACAGGCTGGGGCTCAGGCAATTCGTTATAGGAAGCGTCGACAAAGACGTACGACGTCCCAACCTGTGGGCAGTGGAGACCAATAGATTGTTGCCACGTCACAGGTCTGACGTCACGCGCGTGGCGTGGTAAAGAGCTATTAGTCTAAACTGCCCACAGGTTGCGACGTCGAAGGTCAGTGTAGGGGCCTACTCTAACGATAGTGCCTATTGCCTTTGAGTTGCTTCCTATGCATATTATACAATACATTCTGATGTAATGATCCAATTAATAGTAATAGTTGTAATTAAATAAGAATTATAAGAGAAGCATCCATTCAACAAAGGCCGACCCTGTCTATCATAATAATAGATCTACTTTTGTCCATTGTAGCCTATTGTTACTTTGCTAGATATTGTTTGATCTATTTTATAATACTAATAGATCTCACTAAAGGCACAATTCTTTTTCCCTAGGACTAATTCGTACAAGGTGCTTATTCTTCCTTAGTTCTATTAGAACAGCGGTTCTCAACCTTTTATGCTCGGCGACCCATTTTTACAATCCCCCACTCTGCCGCGACACCCCCCCCGCCCACACACACACATACAGCAATAGAAGAATAGGCAATAACAATACATATTTTCGATGGTCTTAGCCGACCCCTGGCAAATCGTCAATCGACCCCAATCGATCCACAGGTTGAGAGCCCCTGTATTAGAACTTGCTTCAGCCAAACAATGACTTAGCAGAGCACAACTAGATTAACACGTCTAGGACGTAATTATCTATTTTAAAGGAACGACTGTAATGTATAAGTTCTACTTACTATTGCGTTCAAGTAATGCAAGTCTTCCTTCAAATACGCCTACATCGCAGTCATTTTTTTTCTCACTTGTAGGTGTTTCAGGAGGAAAGAGGTCATCAAATTCAACATCATCTAAATCTTCTAAGATATTTCCCCGCTTAGCTGTATCCTTAGCTTTGGAGGAAGCTCCGCTTTGTGTATAAGATATCTTCGAACTCTGCGCTGCTCTTACAGCGATCAAATCTGATCTGACTTCGTCTAGTTTTTGGCGGTAACTTTTCTCTGTTTCATCTTGTTGTCTGCGCATCGCTTCGAATTGTTTCGTCTGCTCCTTCAGTTGCTGATCCATGATTTGCATTTTCTCAGACTGCGCGTTGGTTAAATTGTTGAGTGTGTCGTAGTATCGTAATAATGTTGCACAATTCTCTTCATTACTTTTGCTAATCGATTTAATGGACGATATTGATTTCTCAATTTCATCGTTATGGACAATCGAACTTTGTAACATACTGTCGTCTGCAATTACAAAAAAAAAAAATTTAATCTAAAATACTTTTTTTAAAAAAAAAGCTTATAATAAGTGTATCAATTACTTTGGATCAGTCATGTAATTTGTAATACGCCTCAGACGACAATCTATAAAGGGGAATAATTCAGCTTGTACCACCACTTCAGTCTAGTTTATTAACTAATAGTTTTTTGTTTTTTTTAAATCGATTCTTGTGTTGTCAGGTACCGGTAAAAGAAATAATTGTGCAAAATGTCATATTGATCCGAGATTGGGTGTCGGAGAAATAACGTGTACAAACTTTTAGCCAGACAGACACATAGACAGACAGAGTTAGTGCATTCAGAAAAAAAAGGTGTTGAAAAATTTTATGTTTTATTGTAGATTTGAATACATGTCGAAAAAAAATTCTCCCCCCTCCTCCCCCAACATAGCTACGCCACTGTCCTACTTATGTTCATATATTATAGATCAAGTGGCCTCAATCAAACAAAAAAAAAAAATTGGCCGGTTTGGGGATTGAATTTTCAACTTTGCTATCCAGCTTAACTACTATGTGCGAAATTCTAACTTGAAATAATTCCATTTTTCGCTTGAGACTTCTGGGTTTTGACCACATTCCTTCCACCTTTTGACTGTAAAGAAAGTGCGAGCTAACTGTTGGAAGCGAAATAGAAAAAGACACCAAAAATTTCGTTGAGCGGACAGAAGAGAGAACAAGATCTAACCATATAAATGTCGGAAATGGGGCATTCGAAAGAGAGGCGGCCTTAACCGTGACCTGTCGAATGTGCAGCCTTAGCAGTGCTCGTGGACCTGGGCCATGAATAGTTGTATAATGAACTGACAGTGATAAAAGATTCTCTCTATCGTGGAGCCCACCTAAAGCGCAAGGCCTGGGGCGGTTGCACCACTCTCCACCCCTATGGCCGCCTCTTTTCGAAACATGAGAAGATGAGTGTATCAATAACTTAAACATAATAATTTTTCATTACATTTACATAAGAATTAACTAATCACTCCATTTATGATGAAAAAAAAAAGACTTTTAGGTAACTAATGAAACAAAAAAATAAACAATAGCCGACAGATTAAAACAGTTCATTAACTATTGACCTACGTCCTACCGGAAGAAATAGATTGTTCAGGTCTACTGACTAACCACTTTTGTTCAGTGCTTGAACTTGTCTGAAACAGTTCTTGATTTTCACCTAGAAGTAATGTATGAAAAAAATATGTATTTTTGAACTGAAGCAGAGAGTTTAGCACTAACACATAAACATGAGCGACAGACTTTATCCTTAGTAGGCCTAATAGTAGTATGGCCTCCGTCAGCA
Organism: Biomphalaria glabrata; assembly: GCF_947242115.1. Lineage (NCBI taxonomy): Eukaryota > Metazoa > Mollusca > Gastropoda > Planorbidae > Biomphalaria > Biomphalaria glabrata. Next base: position 8,191,997 of record NC_074711.1, on the reverse strand, counting down.
GCGAAGCGATAGTGGATCTTATCTTATCTTATCTTATATAATACAGACGTTACTTCAAAAAAGAAGTGAGATGAGATAAGCAGTGTTCCCCTTTCAGACTTTGCGATCTATAGGGCAGATGATGTTAAGTTCATCTGGTTCTGTGGCCCACGGTTAACAAGGGTGTCGTGTAGGCAGGACAACGACCCACCCCACCTAACTATTGTCAGGTACCCATTAGAGCTGGATGGACGCGAAGACTTCTAAAGATACCAATATTAAAAATCCCAGTCTTCACCAGGATTAAAAACCCGGGACGCCCGGTTCGGATGAATGCCCTGGCATTAGATATAGATACAATGATGTCGCCCACACGGGCCGTTCCCCTCTACCCACACAGCTGATGTTTTCAAAGGAACAACAAGTGCTTTAATACAGTTTGGGATCAAAGGTGTCGCAGGCTCAGCCGGGGTGTAGAACTATGTGCTGCAAGCTGACTTAGGGTCCCCATCTCCAGATTATTTCCTGAGGGTTGACTCCCTAAGCCTTTACTGTATATGGGTATAGTTGCATAGCAGCAGAGTTTTCCTTCTCCGACGAATAGATTGTTTAGAAAATAGCATTTAAAAAATCAATACATACTTAAAATGAATTATAAATCTATGTGTGTAATGAGTGAAATCATATAGGCCATTATAGACCAAAGTTATTTATATTCAATGCAATGGAAGTGCACGACTGTAGTTTCAGACACATGTTAAAGGTTTATCAGGGCCTGACAGTTATGAGTGCTATATGATAGCTTAAAACGAAATCAAACGCCCGATTAGTTCTACCATTTCATATAAAAGATCGTTAGTATAGTAGTAGTGGATTACAGTATCAATTTACTAACTAATTGGCCAAACAGGGGAAACTCAGGTTCGACCTATATATTTTCTCAAAATATTATAATTAAAATTTGACTTTGACCTGCGAATTCTTATAATGGACACAGAGTACATCGGTGGATATTACCGCATGTATTCATTAAAGAGTTTAAAAAGTAAATAGATGCTCAGGAACTTTTGCGCACCGCATTAGGTGCTAATCAAGCTTCTAAGTCTGGATCTGTATCGCCAAATTAGAATCTTCTAGTATCTCTAATTGCGTAATCAGGATTTTTATTTTTTGAAGGGACGGGATTCTTTCTCAATCCAAGTTATAAAGAGCAAATTAATCGCTCTTACAAAAGATCTTCAGCTTCATAAAGAAAGAATAGTCTTTATAAAAAACACTTTGTTCCATGTTTCAGCTTTAAAGAGAAGAACAGCCTCAGAGGTGCTCCTAGAAACATTTCAAAGACAAGTTCAGACGACAGATAACTTTTACTGGAATAGAGGAGAAAACCTGGCTGCTACATGGCTTCCGAAAGAGACAGCTGAAGAACTCTTATAAAAAAAAAAAGCAACGAAAGTTTTACAACCAAAGAAAGCGTGAACGAGAAGAAGAAAAGAATTTAGAAAGCCTTCAGGACAGAAGACACAAAAGTAAAGTCGCAATTATACATAAAACACTGAACCATAATCTTCAAATACAAAAACAAAATTTAATAAAATACTCTGAAAGACACTAAGATAAAGGCACATTCCTCGTCCCATATGCTAGGACAAATTTGTACAAATACTCCTTCTTCCCTAGTGCTAGTAGAGCATGGAATGGGTTGCCTGAGTTAGCCAGGAAAACCAGTGACTTGGCAGAATTTAAGTCATTGGTTAATATGCATGACTGAATGCATGACGCCTAGGACGTAATCATCTTCTTTTTTGAAGTAACGTCTATATTATATAATATAAGATAAGAAACAATTCGATCGCTCTTCCCTATTCGATCTACTTCAAGGCAAGCGTTATTGATATTACTAGAAAGATATAAACATAGACTAAAATTATTATTTTAAAACCATTACGTGCAATGTCCAGGCACTTCTGTATACAGTTGGATGTTTCATTGGCCAACAACATGTTGACTTCCAGAAAAGTTTGGGTGTCATCTTTTTTCTCAATCCAAGACTCGCCTGTTTTTAAAACCTAGAATGTTAAGAAATACAAGCAGCAATTTTATCTATTTTTTTTCTCTTTTCATCTTTTATAAAGTGTTTTTGATTGGTTATCATCAGTTACAATTAATTCCGCTACCAGTGCCGGAGTTTAGAAAATGAGGGACTTTATGGGGGCCCTTACACATTGACCTAACCTTTTCAAGCTGAAATATAAATGCACTTCATAATATTAATAAGTATGAAAACATCTATTATGTGTGAAGACAGAAATGGAGCACTTGTAAATTTTATCTCATTAACCTTATTTTCTTATTTGCCCCCTATTGTTAAAAAAAATTATATATTTTTAAATGCTCCATTAGGATACAGCACTGGGAGGCCTCACAGTCTTGCGCTGTCTAAATCCGGCCCTGATGCTTGCATAATATGAAGTAAGCTTGATAAAGCCTGTGCGTATTTGATAGGTTTAGTCAGTGCTTCAGTTGCTGAAAATCAGCCTTAACGAGATAGGCCTACACATTGTTGACTACTGTGTGCCAATTACGCTACAGACTTATACAGTGAATTTAACTCTTTCTCTCCTAATCGACGATACCATCGTTGATTTTTACCTTATTAAATTAAATTAATGTTTTCTTTTTTAAACTTGACTTTGAGTTATATAAAAAGAGCATGCATTCCCCTTTAATTCTATACCAAATACAACATTTTCTGATAACAAACAACAAAGCTATTGAAGCCCAATCATAACAGGGTAGTGAGATAGTAATGAGCCAAATGAAGAATTCCTTCAAAATGTGGAAAAATAATTACGGAGAGAAAGAGTTAAGGAGTAGAGGATTTCTAAGTGAAATCACCAACTGATTCCCTGTATTCCACCAACAATAGTCTCACCGTGTTTCACTAGGAACTCTATATCAGTTTTCCCACTTTGGACAATTTCAAGTGTTTCAGTATCCATTACAATTTAAGATACAAAAGAAGCGCCTTCCTTGTTTCATACTTTCAAGTAGGCAAAATGATTTTAACCGACTGTCGATAACAAATTAGGCCAAGGGCATATTGAAGCATAAAAACGAAACATGTAGATTAAGATAATATTAATACAGACTTTAGAATTATACCAGCAAGGTTCAACTAGAATTAAACTATCTTTAGTTAGTCCTTCTCGTCATATAGTTTTATAATTAATAAATATTTTTTTGTTTGGTGTTATTGAACAGCTTACAGCTTAAATGGCACATACAAATTCAGATCGGTCATAAAATTCAATATTTCAATGTATTTCAAAGCAGGGTCGGCCTTAGGCCGATTGCTCCAAATTGGGCCCGGCACCTTGCAGGGATCCCGCAATTACATTTAAGTAATGACTGTTGTTAAAGACTTTTAAACGATTAACATTTAGTGCATCCGGTATCGTGCGAGTGACATTTAATTAACCCACTGGCGCCTGTTGTGTTTGAGTTGCTTCCCATGCATGCTGTATAATACATGTTGATATAATAATCAAATTAATAGTAATAGTTGTTACTGTAAAAAAAAAATAGAAGAAGGGCCTCCCCCCGCAATTTGTAAGTCCGGCCCTGTCTACAAGTTAACCTGCCTATCTTTTGTTCACCATAGAGATACGCAGTTATTCAGACAGATACATAGGTCTTAATAATCTTTGAGGCACGTGTCTTCGGTGTGACATAAATAGCAGTGCAGTCTATTCTAAAACAATTAGATTGGCATAAAAATAAAAGCCCATTTCTTATTAGTTATACTAGGAGATATTCATGTAAATGTTCTTTCATTCCTAGTGTCGAGAGTTCCTGAATCCGCCAGGACAACTATAATAATGACTTTAAAGAGCCTGTAATCAAGATGTGGAGTAACTCATGGACACAAAGTTTTCTATGAGGGAACATCTATACAGTGGCGTAGCTAGGGTTTAGGGGCCCGGGGAGCTTGACCTCTTTAGGCGCCCCTGCATTTTGACATTCGACATCATGACATGAGATAATATGGCGTAACATTTAATGTAAAAACAAATTTCAGACACTCATTGGGGGGGGGGGGTCCTCAAGCGGGGACCAGAGGGGATTTTCACATTTGGTCCCCCCCCCCAATAGCTACGCCACTGCATCTATAATTTATAAAATTAGGATATCATAATTTAAATTATTACTAGTTGTTTAATGCATTTATTTGTAGGTAAAAAAAAACAACAACCTCAAATTTCATGGTATTAGTCGTTACCAAGGTTTCTTCAAATGAAGCCTTCTCGCCCCCCCCCCCCCCCAATAAAAAGTTTTATTACTAGGCTACCACCTATTTGTTTTTATAGACATTTGTTAAACTTAAATAAAAGAATTATAATTACATTGTTGATGTAGACTAGAAGACTGTCCAGCTGGATTCGCAAGTCTTCCAACAGTTCAAGCTGCGATGTTATGATTTTCAGCTGCCGTACCGGTCTCATCTTTCAAGAGATGCACACATTTATGTCATTGAATAACATGAAAAAGAATATTTTTAAAATGCCGTAGCAACGCTTTTACTAAATAAGGGCAATAATTCAGTAGTTCATCAATAGATAGATCCACTTACATTTGGATGTTGTTTTAATTCCACATAGTTTATAATCTTCTAATGTCTCTAACAAAGGATAATATTTCTAGTTCTGTTGCCAGGACAATAATACACAAGTGTGTGATTTAGCTTCATTCACTTTCAGTTTCATTATTAAAAATCGAAGATTGTCTTATCCCACATGGTCGGCTCAGGTGTGTGACTGATTATATTTTAACAAGCAACTGTTGCCAATCTAGTCATTTTACGCTTTATTAGAGATCGCATTCAGATGAAAGCACACCTTGCGATCTTGACACTAGCGGCGCATTAGTAAAAAAAACAACAAAAAATCGAAGAATGTGTTACTTTGAATAAAAAGTTAAAATAGAAACACAATAGCAATTTATAACAATCACAACTTATTAAATAATTTTCAGATTGAAATTGTCTTATCTTCTTATCTTATATAATACAGACGTTACTTCAAAAAAGAAGATGATTACGTCCTACGCGTCATGCTTCTTAACAGCAGATAAGAACTTTACATGCATACACAAAGCGAAAATATGTCTTGTGAGAGGTTTGGGACCAGACTTCGAAGCAAAAACTAAAGATGATATCTCCTAATGGAAAGAGAAGTGAAACATGCCTATTAAAATAAGGCTTTGAATCAAGCCGCCCTCTTCACGTCCGTATGATACCATGAAACAAAGTTTCGCTATTAAAATGCTTTCTTAAAATTTTACAAAGGGAAGTGTGTCCGAATTTTTTTTTCCCATTCGTCTGAACCACTACACCACTGTTTACATAACTTTTTATACAACAGGGGGACATTCCCACACTTCGCAGAATTTAGCTGAACACTTTGCTTATTCTTTTAGGTTGGATTATTTTCTATTTGTTAAAAAAAAAAGAATTACACCATACTTTAAATTTAGCAATATTATTTATTTTCAAGTATAAAAAATAATCAAATAAAGACATACAAATTTAGTTAGAACTGTGGTGGCGACGCGGGTAAAGGTAATCGTGAGTCTGTAATTACCGTCTTGACACAGATAAAAGAGGTCAGCGCTAGGAGAGCGGTCAGTCATGACGAGTGGCGACGCTTCATGTAGGCTACCTAGAGTGATTTCAACACTACTTATGCAATTCACGCGTGATATGGTCATGTGATTGTCCATAGGAGACGGACAATGTTCTAGGAGGCCTTCGAATACTCTTTATAAAGAGTGAAAGTGTCATAGTCAATACGATTCAGGCTTTACGACGATACACGGTTCAAGATCCAGCCCACATATTATTTGCCTATTCGCTCATCCCCTTCGATCGCCCCTTCCGTCATCCGCAAGGATCCGCTTGTGATTGTAGTGAATAGTTAAATTATAGATCTAATTTCAAGTAGATTCTAAAAGAACTCGCATAAGATCCCGAAAGTGACCTTTAATAATGTAATGAATATGTCTTCGATCAGGGCCGGTCCTAACGATTGCGGGGCCCTATGCGAAACTAATTGCGCGGGGCCTAGTCTGGGTGGGAATAAGGATAATAAGTGAAAATTAAGATATTGAATTAGAAAATAAATTCGGCTTTGCATTTTATTCATTCTTTTCTAAGTACAAAATTGCGATTAAGATTATTATACCATACCGACCTTGCAACATATGGCATATTTATATGCCTGTGACAATAAAAGTAAATAATTAGGTATTGGAGCTTCCGGTTATGGGGAACATTTGTCCGATTATTACATTTTATTACATGAAAGCTGACAATGTATTTTTTATCGCGCGTAGGATTGACGTTTTCCATAATGAATGACACACGCAAATGATAATTTTGTCTATTTTTCAGGAGATTTTTATGAGTTTTCAGGAAATTTTAATAAGTGCAGGTTATTTCCAGGAATTTTTCGTATATATTTTGCAATTAATAATTACACATAAAATTAGCGCGGGGCCTATGAAAGCGCGGGGCCCACTGCGACCGCATAGGTTACAGTGGCCTAAGACAGGCCCTGTCTTCGATTCCGAAGATTAAGTGTGAGTGCTGTAGGCCTATTTCACATGACTTCGAAAACCCAGTTGTGACAAAATTATGATTCGGAAGATTTCTAAAAAGGTGAAGAGAATTATCGATGTCCAAAACACAGACATATATATTTCTATGGTACGGAAGCTAAAAACTAGAGGTATACATAGATTCTAGATTCTTTAACGAAACAATTAGATCTATAGATCTATACATTAAATAGAGTCTAGCTCTAGGTAGCGAATTACTAGACTGACTAACCAAGGCTAACGTTCCTTGGCATCTCAATTTTTTTATTTCTAGTCTAGTAATAGATCTAGATAAAATCTAACATTTTTATAGTAAGTTAAATCTTTTACTTGTTGAAATTGTGTAACATTTGACGTGATTTGCCTCATCTTGAGTCGATTGAACAGTTCATATGTCTCATAAAATACTCATATGATATAAAAAAAGTCATATTTCAATGATTTGCTTGATTATCAGTGTCAGTGATTTGAAATAAATAAAATAATATTATTAATGATTATATATTATATTATTATTACCACCGACCACTGCTATTTATAAATATTACTTAGAATCCTGTAACGATTTGTCACATTCAATTACATATAATGATATATATCGAAATATTAATATTCTATAATACTCTATTAAATGCTTTTTAACTGGAAACCCAATGTCCCACCCCCACTTATTGTTACACTTTTCGGCCCTTTTTTCTTACATTGACAACTCCTAACTTTTTGTTAGTATGCCTCTTCTCATCTGGCTTTACTGCCCTGAGGTCCTCCATGTAGGTGTTGTATCAGGTTTTATGAGGACATCCCAGTTGAGTTTGTGTTTTCCTTATTTCAGCGTCCATGTTTTTCCTAGCCTTGAATGCTTTTCTTTCTGTTGGAGAACCTAACATCGGTTTGCCATGTGCCTTTAATGTTTTACATGTTTCGAATGTCCCTTCAAACTTGAAAATTATCTACTTCCTACTTAAAACCTCCTGCAGGATGATGGGATGGAAGCGGGCAGGGTATGAACCTGAAACCATTGAGACAACAGAACGACAGTCCAGCCTGCATACTGGATGGCTTGGCAGTCAGCCTGTCCCCGTAATACTTATATGATGCTTGGTCATAGCCTCATTAATTTATGCATCAGGATTTCTTTGTTTATGACTTTATTTCTTAACCACTTCTGCTTAGCTACATTTAGTCTTCTCTTGATTTTACATCACATCAATATAATTTAATGGCTTTGTGAAGTGACTTTTTTCCTATAAACATTATGTTTGTATTTAATAAACTTTTTACTCAGCTTTTTAATCCTTTAGATAGGAATATGATGAAATGCAGCTGCTCTGTTCCTTAGTCTGTTGTACAGATACAGCATGACACAGGATTAAAGTCTCTTTCTGAAACTTTCATTAACATTATCCATGATGTTGTGTTCTCCTTACCACTTTAGTTTGCCTCACTTTCTTTTCCTGGGTAATGTTTCCTGCAGGAAGGTCTTTACAAACCCAGAGGATCTAGAGATATTCCCATACTATACAGGGTTTTGACAATAGAGCCCAATTGCGATTGTAATCCTATTTCAGTTTTGTTTTTGATGCAGCCTTTGTATATGATACCTAAAATCTTTGTATAAGAAAACGCTAAATGTTCAAAACACTGTTTTGAGTATCACTTCAGATGTCTAAAATTTCTAAACAGATCAGGGCTTAAAACCTATATATCAATTCCCTTATGCTTCTTACATAACTCTTTGTGGTAGTTTTACTGTAAAAACTAAAATTGCTTATTCTTGTGTGCTCCTATGGGAGCATAGGGCTGCAAATACACCTCTCCACTGAATTCAGTTCTGAGCAGCTTTCTTCATCAATGACTGAACTTTTTCAGTTTTGTTTAGGCCTGTCCACTGTCCACTCTTTTCTTGCAGATTCCAATCAAGTGTCTGCCTTGCAACATTTGTTAGTTTGTTTTTGTGTTTTTGTTGCCGTTGGTTGACAGTAGAAGTCATTTCTTTATGCTTTCCTTAAAGCTTTTATTCAAAACCAGGTTTTGAAGAAACATTTTGTTAAATGATTTCTTTGTGTCTTATACTTAAGACCTGAATGTTGATTTACTTTTTTAACAGATGAGACCCACTAGACAGCTGAAGATTATTACTTCACATGTTGAAGTATTAACCGACTTACAAAAACAAGTCGATGAACTTTTAAATTACATTAAAAGTGTAAGTACAAGTTTTCAATACTTGTTTCAGAGATGAGTAATAACTCACATCTAATATATTGTCAACTATTATGAATCTATATTTAAAAAAATAGCATATATTTTAAATATATATAAATATTAGTATCTTGCTATTTATTTGTATTTTAAATATTTCCTTTTTTTTTTTTTTTTTAAATAAATTTGTGTGTTTGTAAATTTAACAAATCTAAATGACTATTTTAACAAATTATAGGTAACACAAAAAGCAGTGCTGTGGATTGATGAAAAAGAAAATATCCTTTCATTTATGGAAATTAACCAATTCTTAGCTGATGAAACTAATGCATGCATTCAAAAATGCCTTAAAATCACAAGTAAATTTATGATTTATGTATTTGTTTGTAGCATACCTTAAACTGGAACTAATATTTAGCATTGTGATCTTCATGTAAATCAAATCTTCTTCTTTTAGTAAAACTAATTTTACTTACACTATATAATTACCGTTTTTAAAAGGTGAAAATCAAGATCTCCTTCACACAACAGGAAAAGATGACAAATCAAACAGTTCTCTCAATCACATCTCTGTTGGCTCATCCTTAGGTGATTTATGATGAAAAACTTTGTTTATAAATTTATTTGTAAATACTTAACTTATGTTCCAATATGATAATGTTGCAAGTGTATTCTTAAATCTAAAAAAAAATAATTTCAAACTTTGTTGTTTTATGCCCTTTTTTCAATCAAAATGCAATCCTATTTCTGGATTTATTCTCAAATTAAAACATCAGTGTACTTAGCCTAATAACTCCTACTGCAGAACAATGCTTTGGGATGCTAGATCATCATGTTTTATTTTGAACGAGAACGAAAGCCTGGTTACTATTTTTGAGGAAAAACCTGATGTGTATCACTTTTTTATTCTTTTTGAAAGAATTTTTTGAACCAAACAGGCCCATAGCCCCAGTGTTTAAGCCCCCACCCAGGAAAATGAGAATTTTTGAAGCTTTAATATATTCTAAAGTATTAAAAATATATATATATTTTTTACTAGGTATAATGTTCTATTTTTTTATGTTGTTTATTTATTTATTAGTATTACATCTTAAATTTTATTATTTTTAAAGAATTTTTTTTGCTTAGGGTATGAAAAGAATTTTTCAAACCGGAAATAGGAGCTATTGGGCTAATCAGAACATTAAGTATTTTTAAGTGTGTTTGTACTTTGAATTTATCTACAGATGGATTGGGTTATCAAACACTTGTAGCCAAATTGGATGAATTCGACAGAAACATTTCTTTCCTTAAAGAATCCTCTCAAAAGAATGAGGAAAATTGCACAAATCTGAGCACACTATATGAGTCACTAAACACTGTATCAAAGAAACACTCTAGAAAACTGAAGAACATGAAGCACAAACTTGAGGATCAAGAAAAACAAAGTGCTACATTCATAAAAAAGCAGGAAGCAGACGTAAACAACAACACATTAAAATTCAATGAAATTTGGGGTGAACTTACCAATGCCAGTGAATTTTTACATAGAAAGACAGAGTCTTTCTCAGCTAAGATAAGTGAAATGGAGTTAAAGCTAATCAACATGACAAATACAGTAGACCCATTGAATCAAAATTTTGAGGACGTCTCAGCAACGATAACAAGGTCTATCATGTTAATAGAGCCTATGATCCAAGAAAATGCACAAAACAATATCCGTTTCCAGCAACAGATATCAACGATCGATAGTAAGGTCAGTTTTTTTCTAATTATATTCATATTTAAATATCTAGTATAAGCTATTTATAGATCTTCATTGATTTGTTTTTGTGGTGTAAAGGAGAGATCTTGTTAATCTTTTGTCATTAAAAATTAACATTTACATACTTCGTTCAAATCTGATAATCACCATAACTCTTTTTATCTTTTATGATTCAGTCCATTTTCTTTGATGTTTGACCACAACCCCCCCTACCCACTTGTCTTGTCATTTCAAGAGATTTGTTTCAGGCAAGTCACAGTCTGCTAGAAAGATATGTCGTTGTAAAAGTGAGTTGTATGTTGTTACAATTGTTCAAGTATCACTATTTCATGTGTGTTTTGACATACGTCTACATGGAAAGAAAGCTCTGTATATAAAGTTGAAGGCTGTGTATATACTGTTTATGAAAGTTGCATAGATTCTTTGTAAAGAAATTTATTCAAGTTTTAATCAAATTCAGCATTAAGAACTTAATCCGCCTGCAGACATTTCATTGAACTAGCTGTTTGAACTACAGCTCAATGACCATTTATCAGCACTGAAACAGCTAGCTAAACCAATGACATAACAGACTTTAAATCTCAAATTAACATGTTCCAGTAAATAAACATTTGTAGGGCATGTTTGAGTTTTCTTTTAAAAAAAACAACAGTAATTTATAAAATAAGAAATGTCGCTTAAAATAATCTTTCTTAAATTCTCTTAAAACCAGGAATAAATTTTAATTCTCCTCAAAATTAAAAGCTGTGTAGGATAATATAAAATAACAAACACTATATACCATGTTTGTGAAATGGGTAACTTTATTCTTCTATTAGTCTTTGTTATAAATGACCCCCTGCCACCCTCTTCTGTCAAATAACCTTTGCAACTTCCATCCGCTCATTCGACTTTTCAATAACATAGAATCAGTGAGTTTGTCAGTACATTACAACATTACTGGCTCGACAAAAGAAGCACATATACTATCACAACACCAGTGTCTTCAAAGCAGTGCTCCACTACTGAATAACAGTGCTCTAGCCACTAAATGTATTATTGTCAGTGCTCTTTACACTAAATCTATTGATAGAAGAGTTACACTATTAAATGTTATGAAAAAAACAATACATTATCACTAAAATTACTCATATCACCATTACATATATATATACTGTTTCATGTCCAGTACTCATACCTATTCTCTATTGCTAAATGGACTGATAGTAGTGCTCCACTAGTTGTGAAAAGGAATCTGAAGTCTCTGTTAAGTAATATGTGTCATTTCTAAATAGTTCTTTTTATAATTGTGCATTTTCTATTATAAATTAAATTAATGTTTTCAATTCAATTTTTTTCAATGATATATTATTACAGATACAAGACATGTCCAGCCAATTAGAAACTTTGTCAGTGTCAGCAGATAAATCTACGGCAGGTAAGATATTTTTCTCATTACTAAAAAAAAAAGACAGTGCAGATACAATTTTTTCAATTGACTATAATTTTGCCAGGAAGGTCTTGGTTTCAGAGAACATGAGAGTTCGGGTTTAGATCTTTCATCTTATTTCCTTCTGGTGGGACTATCATGTTATACTGTAACATACACACTTAAAACATTAGTAAAAAAATATGTCCCGGTTATGCCCATTCTATATTTTCAATTGAGTTGTTTTAAATTAACATTTTTATTTTAAAAAAATGGAAAAAAAAAAGAAATAATCGATTTTGAATCTTTTGATCGGTTTAAAAATTATAGATTGAAAACAAATGTGTGCCAACAAATTTTTGGAACCGAAAACCTTAGATAAAATACACATTCCAAATGGTTTTCTAGATTTTTTTTCCCATGATCAAGAGTGTGGAATCTCTTTAGTATATAGACAAACCAGTCAATAAAGGATGCACAAACACATTTCAAGAAATACGATTTCTAAAAATTTTACTTAAAAAAGAATTAAATAAAATATTGTCTTTTCTCTCTTCTTCCTCTCACTCTATTTTTCTCTCTCAGATGAGCTGATATAAAATACTCTTGCCTCCAGTTGTGTTCGAAACAGTTATTGTCAGTTTTGGTTTATTTGTGACCCAAACAAATGTATTGTGATTAAAGGCTTAGCTGCGTATCCTGTAGTTCCATGTTTGTCTCTTGAAAAAATGTGAGGTCAGGATTGGGAACTTCAATAATAATGGCAAATCATTTATTAATTAACACATGTACCGGAAGCTCAAAATTGGAACCAGTGAAATCTGCCCATGTGGAGTATCACCAGAGAATGCCGACCACGTCCTCCAAAACTGCTCTCTTTACCAAGAGGCCCGTATAAGACATTGGCCCCAAATCACCCCAATAGAAAGAAAACTATATGGAGAGCTCCCTGATTTGGAAACCACAGCGCAGTTCATCTCATGTATTGGTCTAGTCATATGAACACTCCAACATAACAATGAGAACGATGAAGAAGAAGAAGAAATTTATTAATTCAGCAGAAGCCAAATTTAGCTTCTTTAAACTGCTTGTTGGTTGATAAAGTTGTCTTCTCAAACATAGCATTGAAGTAGCTGAAAAAATACTTAACGACTAATTTCAGTATTGTGTTTTTAATTTTTACTCTTGAAAATAAAGCCTATATAAAATGTATTTATTTCACCTTCATCTATCCCTTAGTCTGTTTGACCATTGGGGTACCACTCTAAGATTTGTTCACCATCTGTCTCCATTAATCTCTGTCTTTTGTCTTGGATAGAAACTCTTTCAATGGCAGGCCCATGCATTTTTTATGTTGTCTTCCCATCACTTTCTCTATCTGCTTCTTTTTCTCTGGTACTGTTCTCTGAAGGAAGGTCTTTGCGAGCCCTGAAGATTTTCGATTAGAGCTATAGAGTTTTAGTTTGCGCTATTTTTGACACTATTGTTACTATTTAGCAGGTCATCATGGGGTCCAATCGCTGTAGTAATCCTGTCTCTAATCTCTTTGTTTGTGATGTGGTCTTTGTATGTGATACCTAGGATTTTCCATAGCATCTCAATTCCATTGCTAAAATCCTCCTCTCTAGTTCTGCAGTCAGCATCCAAGACTCACAAGCATATAATATTTTTTTATTAAAAAAAAACTAAAAATGTAAAAAAAAAACAGCTAACACATAATTAATTTAAATTATGTTCATATTTCCTCTCAGTGACTTCTATAGCTTTTAATGCTCGTGTAAAAGATGAAAGTATTGATCTCAGTCTTAACAAAGACCACATATTGACTTGCTTTGATGGGGTCATGTACAACATTGGGCACTGTTACAACCCAGAGACGGGCATCTTCACATCACCTTGCGATGGTTTCTACTTGTGCAGCATCATGGTGGATGTGAATGTGGATGAGAACTTACAGTTCGGCATCAAGAGAAAAGCCAAGTCCAGTGGTAAGGAGTTTCTACTGGCCACCACCCACACAAAAACTAAAGATTCTATGGTCTGTGATGTTGGCATTGTAGATATGTTCAAAGATGACCAGCTGTTTGTTAAGCCTCACAGAAATCACAACAAAGTTAGACTCAGTACTTATTCACACTTTATGTGTATTTTAATAAACAAATATTAGTTTGGAATTTTATTTAATTGTTAAATTAATTGAAGATTTTAGGAACAATCTCCACATTTTGTCCTTTACAAAATAGACAGGTGTGATCAGAGTTTATTTATGACAGAATTTTGTTCATTAAATTGATATTTTCCTTTACAAGTTGTATAGTTTATACAGTTTTGTTTTTATTGCATTGTAGATTTTTTCATAAGTTGATTTATATTTAATTTCTTAAAATCAATACTTTGCTCAAATTATACACAAACCATATTTTTATTTCATTTAATGTGATGCCAAATGTTTGTGTTTGTATGTGTGTGTGTGTAAAGAGCAGTTTTTATGTAGCACAATAATTGTTGCATTTTTTAGATGTTTTGTTATAAAAATGAATTTTTATTTTCAAAAACAAAATTATTTTATTGCAATAAATTCATATTTTTATTTAATTTCATTAGCATTGATTTGCAAAACATTTGATTATGACTGAATTGTTACATAAATAACTAGCTTTAGATTCCTAAATGGATTTTGAGTTCCATGGTGGATTCAAACCATTATGAGCTGTATCACCATTTCATAACAATGCCCTCACAACTGATTTCCTATTAAAAAATAAAATAAAATCTCATGCATATTAGATTAGTCTACATGTAATCCTTTGAAACATTGTTAGTACTTAAATGAATGTAATCTGTCAATCTCCAAAGATTCAATCCTAAAATATATTTATATTATCTTCTATACCAATAAATGAACCGTTAATCCCCTTATTTTTAGCATTTGTTACACACAAAACTGAATGTGCCTTATACTTTTTAGTTTACTTTAGTTTGCAGTTCTTGTGAGAAATTCTGGCTGCTGGAACCACTGGTTTCATCCCATCATCTGACACTACTACGAACTTTTTGACTTTGAACTGTCTTTCATTATACCCTGACTGTTGTCTGGTGTTATCTTTGCCTATTGAAAATGTATTAGCTGACAATATCCTATTCATTGATCCTCTTTTATATTTGGAAAATGATTTGAGCGCTGGGACAACTCCCGAAAATTAGAAATTGAAGTACAATTGAGTCCTGATATGATTGGAGCAGAGACCCATTTCAGATTAACAAATATTTCAGATTACGCTAAATTATTGCTAAAATAAACATAATTTTGAAACACAATGTGTAATTACATAAACAGTACATTGTAACATTTTTTATTTTTTTACTCAAAAAAGTTTTGAAACAATCATCTTTTTGGCTTACATTTTTTTACAGTTTTATAAGCAGCTATAAAACTATAAATATTTTAGAAAATTTGTTGTTAACCTTGTTTTTATACAATTTGTACAAGTTTCTTCTAATGAAAGTTAATATATCAACAAGAAAGTTACTTAAAATTATTGCATTTACAGCCCTTTACTTCATTGTCAAGACAGACACATTGCATAATATGTTTGCTTACTTGGACTCAGATCCTCCCTTCGGTGCATTAAGCTGCAAACTGTCTCCACAAAGAAATGTCACTGACAGTGTCTTAAGCCTCTTCCAACTTGGTGTCTGAGGTCCTCCATAAAAGTTATATGAGGACGTCCTTGTTTGCGTTTTCCTTGTATTGGCCTCCATCACGACTTTTGGTATGCATTTTGTCGGAGAACATGTCCTGCAAACCTCAGGTGACGGTCTGCCACAACCTCACTAAGTGGTCGAATCCCAGTTCAGCATAGGATTTCCTTGTTTGAGACCCAAATCTCTTATCTCTATATCTGACTCCTAAATGTAATATGCTTACATGTATCTTATTAAATCAACAAGGACACATAATGGATGTGTAAGTTGATCTGAGTAAGATGTCTCATCATTAAGTGTTTTTTTATAAGATGAATAAACACCATTTAGGAAGAGGCTGGATATGCGCAACAGTGCTGGAAGATCAAAGTCTAAGCAATAAGATGAATGAAAAAGCTTTTATTTAGCTCTTCACTTTTTAAGAGAAACTTATTTTTTGAAAACTTGACCTATATAGTAAATTATACATTATCTCCCCAATAGTGTACAACAGTTACCTTGTCTTTCAGCTTATAATTTAAGTCTACTTTTGTGCACTGTATACCTTTCATATCATTACTTAGATCCATAGTTAACATGAAAAAGTTACTGAATGGTACTGTGCTGTTCTAAAATTGCTTCTGTACACATTTCTGTCCCATCTCCTTTAACAGCAAACAAAGAACCTGTTATTGTTATTGTTATTATTATTACTGACTTTTTATGAAATAAATGCTAATTTTCTACATTATTTATGACAGTTTTGGTTTAATATTTAACTCAATGTACTGAAAAACTTTGATGACTCTTAAAATTAAAATCTTTTAAAAAAATTCTGGTGACTGTATCTGCTAAGTTGATTACAGAATCAGCATTGACAATTTCTGTTTTTTCTGTCAACTGAACAGAGAAACATGAAGCTAACAAATTGTGAAAAGGGTAATGAGTTAAGGATGCGAGTTTCTCTAAGCGTTCCAGTACAATGAGACTCTAGATCTAAGTGATCCTCAAGAGTTTAATTAACCTTTCTTATTTTTTGTTTGGCCTTGTAGCTTTCTGTCTAGCTTGTTATCTAGTTCAATTATTTAAATATTCACAGCACATTGTTACATGTCCCCTGATAAGTTGTTAACTTTGTCCAAGTGTGGTCGAAAATGAAACATTTTATTTAGGCTAATAGAGCAGGGCTACTTTTGTTTTTCTTCAAAGTTTGTAGAATGTCATACTTCAAAACTTGATAGCAATGTGGTGATGTGAATAACTAGCCATTCTTTTTTATTTTTTTCATGAACAAATCACTATTAATCAGCAAATAAATACCCAACATGGATCTAAAAACAAGAAACTCATTGCAAAAAGACTTTAAAAAAAACGAAACAACAATATGGCTTATACGAAGTGTAATTGTATCAGTTTGGATCAGTCAAGTAAATAAATTTGTAATAGATGTAGACCAGCAACAATAAATCTGCGATTAGAAATATTTTTACCAATTGTTTTTGTTTAGCGTTATTTCATTCTTTTATCTTTCTCAATATGATATGATCCTATCACTTATCTGGACCAGTTAGAAAAAGGGGGGGGGGCAAGAAAGAAAGACATATCAGGGTGAATCTTAAGGTAATCAGTTTTGAAAAGCATTCCTTTTTTTTAAAAAAAGGGGCGTACAACCTACTTTCAAACTCATTCCTCAAGCCAGCACTCCGCAAGTGAGCTGCATATGACTAAAGAAGATTGTATGGTTATGTATTGTTTGTTTGAAACTTACTTTAAAGTGGTGACATTATAAGTGACCTATAAAGGGGACTAATTCAGCCTATACCACCACTTTAGTCAAGAATAATTTCTTTCCTTTGTTCGAGATACCAAGTAAAATAATTAACTAATTGGTTATTTTTTTTAAATTAATTCCTGTATTGTCAGATAAAAGAAATAATTGGCAAAATTTCAGCTTGATTCAAATTTGGAATATGTACACTTTTTTTGCCAGACAGATAGATAGACAAAGTGTGTTGATGAAAGCTTTGTTAAAAAGGTTGCAAAGTACATTCAAGTCTCTCTAGAATATGTCGTGATATACTGGTCAGGATCTTGAAGTATTGCTTCTAATTTTTTTTTTTTAAATTTAGTGAACATTTGTAGGCCTACATGTATTGGATATTTTCACGATACACTAAGACTTAGACAATGTCAAGGACGATAAATTGAAAGTCACTTTTGCCAACTAAATAGGAAAGAATTGAGCTTAAGTTTTCCAAAATCCCAAAGCTTGGAAGTTGATTTTCATATCAAAGCATCAATTCTCATTAATTACTGCTAGTTAGTTGCCCACTTGTTTTGAAACACGTTTTTTAGTCATAAATTGAAAGTCTAACGCATCCTCCATGTTACAATTATTATATGCTAAAAATAAACAACGGAAGAGCTTAGAATAAGCCTACTTGATTCTGCAGAGCTAAAAAAATGCACTAAAATTATCCTATACCTTTAAAAAATGTACTAAAATTATCCTATACCTTTTAAAAATGCACTAAAATTATCCTATACCTTTAAAAAAACAAAGCTTATCAACCCTTTCTTAATTTCGTGTTAAATATCTCCCAACAGTTTTTCGTGTTTTATGTTGTTTCATTTGTTTCATTAACGCCAGACGTTTCTTCAGAAGTGAAGATTGTTGCGTCAGGAGATGTTAGCGGGCAAGCTGTGAACTCGGGACCACCGTGTCCTCAATTCAAGTTCATACCGTACGACCAGGCAGCTACCCTATTATTAATCACACACAGGGAAGGATTTTGGGGGGGGGGGGGGACGGCAGGCGGGGTTACTTTCCCGGGGACCCGAAAAGAGAGCTAAAAACAAATATCCAAATTTCGACGTGTCAGCAGCTTTGGTTTTTTTTTTTTGTTTGTTTTTGTTTCAAAAATTTTTCAATTTCGGTTTCTACCGACAATACTTGACCCTGATACCTGCACCAGACTTATCTGCTTATTATTACAGACGTTACTACAAAAAGAAGATAACTGCGGTCTACGCATGTCAATCTAGTCATGCATATTAATGACTTAGATTCTGCCAAGACTTTGGTTTTCCTGGCTGATTCAGGCAGCTCATTCCGTTCTCTAATTGCACAAGGGAAGAAAGAGCACCTGTACGAATTTTTCTAGCGCATGGAATAAAAAGCCTTTGTGTCTTTTTGAATATTTATAAATATGTTTTGTTTTTCTATTTGTAAACTATTGTCCAGTGTGTTAGATCTATGTATTATAGTTACTTCACTTCACTGTGCTGAAGTATCTCGAAGTTAAGTGATTTTACTAATGATGTTATTCTAATCGAATTCGAATATTCATTTGTTATAAAATATCAATGCTTTATTTTATATTGGTTCTAGTTTCTTTATGTTTTCTTATGTTATGTTTTCAAACAGAGGATGCATATTATAATATTGGCCTAACTAAGGTTAAATAGCATTTTAGTTTTAATTGTTATGCTCTTGTTTGATTTGTTAATAAGTAAACAGACAGATTGAATTGATATGTAAGCTTTGTAAAAAGAATTTGCTCATAGACTTATATATTATATCCATGGGCGTAGCCAGGATTTTTTTTCGGGGGGGGGGGGGAGGGGGGGAATCCCCCCCCCCCGCGAATTTTTTTTTTATATGTATTTATGTGTGTGTGTGTAAACATAATCTTTATTACATTCTGACCCTTCATTCTTTTGGAAGACGTTTATTGTGCCCTAGAATAGGTTCTTCCATGAGATAGTGGAAAAATTGTAGATTCATCGCCATTACTAGCAAGGAGGTCTACTCCCCCAGCGCGGGGCGAAGCCCCGCCGCCAAGCACTATTTCTGGTATTGAAAGCCAACAAAATGCATATTCTGAGGTATCTACAGTGCAATTTCCTTCTATTAAAAAGTTTTATTACAAAAACCTAATGTGCTATTCTTACTGACTTAGACCCTCCCGCGCTGTTCGAAGCATTTGACGTCAAGCTGTTTCCATAAAAATCTGTCACAGGTAATGTCTGAAGCCTTTTCCCACCTGCCATGAGAACCTCCATGAATGAGTGGCGTCAAGTAGTACTAGGATATCATTACAATTCTTCTTATGCGTAATTCATTTTGTCGGAGAACATGTCCCGCAAACCTCACGCGTCGCTCTCTCACAATCTTACTAAAGGGTCGACTCCCAGTTCGGCATAGGATTTCCTTGATTTAAACCCGATCTCTATAACTGACTCCTAAAATCTGTCTTAGCCATCTTTGTTGAGCCACATTTAGTGCTTTTCAATTTCGGCAGATGACTATTCACTGCAGTTTATTAATGGAGCCCTGCCACTGGTAAAAATGTGTAATCTCTCCTGACTACGCTCTTGGAATTAGGTGACTGTAGTTTGCTTTATATTTTATATCGAAAAGGAAAGTTTTATAGTCAAAGTCATCTGTTGGGGGGGGGGGGTTAAACTAAAAAATCTCTTTAAATTCAAAATCCCATTTAGCTTGAATACGCTCTTGGAATTAAGTGACTGTAGTTTGCTTTAGATTTTATATCGAAAAGAGAAGTTTTATCGTCAAAATCATTTGTTTTGGGTTTTCCACCTCAAAATGCTCTGTAGGGGGATCTTAAACTCAAAACCATCTGGAGGGGATTGAAACTTAAAAAAAAAAGCCATCTGTAGAAGAGGGGTTTAAACTCAAAACCTCCGATTGGATTGGCTACGCTCAAATAATTTAAGTGTGTAATTTGCTTTTTTAAATTTATATTGAAGAGGTATTTTTAACATCAAACCCCTCTGAATGGGGGTTTAAACTCAAAACCCCTTTTGGCAACGCTCATAGCATTTTGAGTGCGTAATTTGCTTTTTTTTCTTACACTGAAGATGTACTTTTTAGCCTCAATCCCCCCTGGCGGGAGGTTTAAACTCAAAACCCCTTTGGCTACGCTCATAGATTTTAGAGTGAGTAATTTGCTTTATTTATATTGAAGAGGTACTTTTTAGCTTCAAACTCCACTGGAGGGGGTTTAAAACTCAAAACCCCTGGTAGAGGGTTTTAAACTCAAAACCCCTGGTAGGGGTTTTTAAACTCGAACCTTCTGGTAGGGGTTTTTTAAACTCGAACCCCCTTGGTAGGGGTTTTTAAACTCGAACCCCCCCTGGTAGGGGGTTTTAAACTCAAAACCCCAGGTAGGGGGTTTTAAACTCAAAACCCCTTTGGTTGTGCTGGGGCAAGTGATGGTTTAGTATTAAAATCCCACCTATAATAATCAAAGCAAAAAATCAGTCACTAAATTCCCTTGGGGGGGGGGGGGGATTTCATTTCGGGGGGGGGGATAACCTGGCTACGCCCATGATTATATCTAGACTGGAAACCGGAAATAAATTTTTATCCGTGATTGATCGATTCACAGACTTATACATATATAGATTTTTATGTACGTAAACTCTTTTTTTCAGGCTTTTAGGGGAGTTGCCCCAATCAATCTTTTCTGTCTTAGAAAAGTTATGATCTTTAGTTTATAAGGTTTAGAAATAATGCAAAAACATTTCTAGGATATCACGCAAATATATGAAACAAAGCCATTTCCTGTTTGTTTCCATTGAGATGTTTCAAAAATCCTTGATGGAAATAATTCATGTTGATTTATATCATCTTATGTACATTTAAATAGATGGATTACCCAGATCTTTCTAGATTATGTATCTAAAAGTTGCAAATTAATAATTATGAGACGAGAGTACTCTTATTTTTGATGTTCAATTACTAGATCTAGATCTAAAAATTAACTAATAGGTTACATAGGTTAGGGTTGAAACAAAATCTTTCCTTTTTTTTCAACTACTTTACAGAACAACGCCTTGATCCAGTTTTCTAAAAAAATTTCACGACATTTTTTGTAGTGTTAAAAATCTCCATGTCCAGTCTAGATCTCTCTCTCTCTCTCTTTCTCTCTCTCTCTCTCTCTCTCTTAATATATATATATATATATATATATATATAAATATATATATATATATATAATTCTCTTTTTCCCTCAAGAGTTTGGACGAGAAGAAGAAGTAAAGGAAAGATCACTCTCTTATTTCTGCAATTTTTTTTTTAGTTTTCTAAAGATTTTAATAATTTCCGGATATTTCCACGACTTTTTCTCAAGTTGTAAAATGGTTTAATTAAATAATAATTTATACCTAGAATTAGCGCGGGTCCTTTTAAAATGCGGGGAACACTGCGGTCACATAGGGGCATAAGGCCGGCCCTGCAAAATGACGGCGTATGCTACGCCGTGGGTCGACTAGTATATATATACTTCTCTTCTTCCCTCAAAAGTTTGGACGAGAAGAAGAAGTAAAGGAAAGATCACTCTCTTATTTCTGTGTTACGGTAGTAGCGCAGCATGGTGTGAATGAAAATGGTGCGAATTTGGATATTGAATGGAAGTGGGATCAAACAGGTGTAAGCCGGAAGGGATGGCTATGAAGAGAGTTGAAAATATGATGTTTACGTATTTTGTGATACTATTAAAGTATTTTTAGATTAAAAACTGAGAGTGTCTTATTATTTGTGAAGAATTATGTGTCATAACACGAATTTCGCGGGGTCAAGTTTGGGTATTGTGGTGACACGGTTGCTGTGTGGTCAACCGTGACACACGGGCAAGTGTTGAATATCGAGAGTTAGGGGACTTGGGGGAAGTGACTAGTGTGTAAACACGAGAGAGAAAAAGAAAGGTCAGCGAGTGAATCAGGAGATCTGCACATAACGTTGCCGTGTATATGTTTTTTTGTTAAAATGTCCCACAATTAAAAGACACTGTAAACGTAAAAGGACTTGTTTCTTCACAACTGGCGACCCCGACGAGATACGACGAGGCACAAGTAAGTGGAAATGTCGATGTACAAAATATTTAGAGAAGCGGGCAAGGAAAATGGCCTACAAGGCGAAGAACTTGAAAAGTTCATTACACTAAAAATAACACAGGAGGAAGAAAGGGAAGAAAGGAGATTTAATAGGGAAGAAGCCAAAAAGAAAGAAGAAGATAGTAGAAGGAAGGAAATCTTACAACTAGAACTAAAACTTAAAGAAAAGAAAGACAAAGAACAGCAAAATGAAAAGGAGGAACACTTAGACAAATACAAACAATTAGACAGAATGTCTCCATTTGACGAGAGCCAGAATGAGTGCATTGACTCATATCTACTGAGATTTGAGGATATAGCAACATCATGCAACCTCCCACAGACAGAATGGGCAAGAAGCCTCATGGGGCGCTTAAAAGGTAGAGCCATCAACATCTGTCTTCAAATGAGAGATGAAGAAAGAAAAGAGTACGTGGCCGTGAAGGAGGCGTTGCTAAGACAGTTTGGCTCCACAAGTTACGAATACAGAAGGAGATTGAAAGAGTCGACACCTCTGGCGAACGACGATCCACAAATATTCGTCACCAACATGTCGATATACTTCGATCGATGGGTAGACCTGTCAAAAGTGGATCACAAATATGAAACCCTCAGAGAACACATCATAATGGACGCTGTGATGGAAGCTTACAATAATCATGTGAAAACATACGTCACGGAGCGAGAGCCAAAGACCACACAGCAACCGTGTCACCACAGGTATGGAAGTGGATAATAAGTGACATTTAAGAGTTTGTATTAGAAAATAAATTCGTCTTTGCATTTTATTCAATATTTACTACGAACATAATTACTTTACGAGCCTTGCGTATAGCAAAGTCAAAAAGTCATACAGTATATCATAATAATTCTGTTCCTACATAGATCACGCTCAATAGCAAGAATTGCCAAATGTTTTAATCTATCTTTGAGAAGTGTTGACCTCAAGTAATTCTTCATTAGTTTGAGGCGCGAGAAGCTTCTTTCATCAGATTACACAATTACGGCTAATGCATAATGCCGTTTTTATTTATCGCGCGTAGGATTAGCACTTTCCATATTGAATGACACCCCAAAATGACAATTTTTGTCTTTTTGTTTTTCCATACATTTTAAGGACTTTTTCGTATATTTTTATTAGTTTTCCATGAGCTCCTGGTAAATCGACAGGAGGGCGCGGGAAATCTGTTTTAAGATATAATATGGTTTAATTTAATAATTTATACATCTAGAATTAGCGCTGGTCCTATGAAAGTGTGGGGCCCAATGCGGTCGCATAGGTTGCAGTGGCCTTAGGCCGGCCCTGCAAAATTGCGGTGTATGCTACGCCGCCGGTCGACTAGTAGTATTTATAAGTCTATGAATTTACTTTACTCTTCAAAGACCTTAGGGCTATATATGTGTTCCTTAGCTGCGATTTTTTTTTTTTTATCTTAAAATATATAGTCCTGTTTATCACAAATAAAAAAGGAAAAACCCGATTTCGGAAATAGAAAAACAAAATCTATCGCTATTAACATAATGTAGGCGTAAGCGCTTTGACAACATAGCAGACATAAAACAGAAGTAAGCTTAACATTCTCTACCATTGCTTTTCTTTCTGCTAATAATACATTTTTTAAAATGGATACTGGCTTATTATGGACGCGTGTTTATGTATAGACTAGTTCATTTTTATAAACATGACTTCGGCAAGTTTTTTTTTTTTAGGTATCAATTGTCCCGCGGCGTCTAGTTGTCTTTAATAATAATAACATGGGCGTAGCCAGGATTTTTTTTCGGGGGGGGGGGGGGGTTTGGGGGGGGATTTTTTTCTCCCCCCCCTCCCGACTCCCCCCCCCCCCCCCGCGAATTTTTTTTTTATATGTATTTATGTGTGTGTGTGTGTGTGCCTACATAATCTTTATTGCATTCTGACCCTTCATTCTTCTTTCGGAAGACGTTTATTGTACCCTGGAATAGATTCTTCCATGAGTTAGTGGAAAATTGTAGATTCCTCGTCAATACTAGCAAGGGGGTCTGGGGGAGCTCCTACCGCTCCCCCAGCGCGGGGCGAAGCCCCGCCGCCAAGCACTATTTCTGATATTGAAAGCCAACAAAATGCATATTCTGAGGTATCTACAGTGCATTTTCCTGCTATTAAAAAGTTTTATTTCAAAAACCTAATGTGCTATTCTTACTGACTTAGACCCTACCGCGCCGTTTGGCGCATTTGCCGTCAAGCTGTTTCCATAAAATTGTAGATTCCCTGCCATTACTAGCAATGGGGTCTGGGGAGCGCTAGCGCGGGGCGAAGCCCCGCCGCCAAGCAATATTTCTGGTATTGAAAGCCAACAAAATGCATATTCTGAGGTATCTACATTGCATTTTCCTGCTATTAAAAAGTTTATTTCAAAAACCTAATGTGCTATTCTTACTGACTTAGACCCTACCGCGCCGTTCGGAGCATTTGACGTCAAGCTGTTTCCATAAAAATCTGTCACTGGTAATATCTGAAGCCTCTTCCCACCTGCCTTGAGGACCTCAATGAATGAGTGGCGTCAAGTTGTACTAGGATATCATTGCAACTCTTCTTATGCGTAATTCATTTGTCGGAGAACATGTCCCGCAAACCTCATGCGTCGCTCTCTCACAATCTTAATAAAGGGTCGACTCCCAGTTCGGCATAGGATTTCCTTGATTTAAACCCGATCTCTATAACTGACTCCTAAAATCTGTCTTAGCCATCTTTGTTGAGCCACATTTAGTGTTTTTCAATTTCGGCAGATGACTATTCACTGCAGTTTATTATGGGAGCCCTGCCACTGGTAAAAATGTGTAACCACTCTTGAATACGCTCTTGGAATTAAGTGACTGTACTTTGCTTTAGATTTTATATCGAAAAGAGAAGTTTTATAGTCAAAATCATCTGTTGGGGGTTTTCCACCTCAAAATGCTCTGTAGGGGGATCTTAAACTCAAAACCTTCTGGAGGGGTTTTAAACTTTAAACAAACGCCATCTGTAGAAGAGGGGTTTAAACTCAAAACTCCCGATTGGATTGGCTACGCTAAAATAATTTTAGTGTGTAATTTGCTTTTTTTTTTATATTGAAGAGGTATTTTTAGCATTAAACCCCTCTGAATGGAGGTTTAAACTCAAAACCCCTTTTGGCAACGCTCATAGCATTTTGAGTGCGTAATTTGCTTTTTTTCTTACACTGAAGATGTATTTTTTAGCCTCAAACCCCCCTGGCGGGGGGTTTAAACTCAAAACCTCTTTGGGTGTATTCATAGATTTTAGTGTGAGTAATTTGCTTTTATTTATATTGAAGAGGTACTTTTTAGCTTCAAACTCCACTGGAGGGGAGTTTAAACTCAAAACCCCTTTGACTACACTCAAAACATTTTGAGTGTATAATTTTTTTTTGGTTTTATTATTAAAGAGGAATTTTTGACCTTCAAACCCCGCTGAAGTGAGGGGGGGGGGGGGTTAACTGCAAAAACCCCAAGTAGGGGTTTAAAACTCAAAACCCCTAGTAGGGGGTTTTAAACTCAAAACCCCTGGTAGGGGTTTTTAAACTCGAACCCCCCTGGTAGGGGTTTTTAAACTCAAAACCCCCTGGTAAGGGGTTCTAAACTCAAAACCCCATTGGTTGTGCTAGGGCAATTGATGGTTTAGTATTAAAATCTCACCTAAAATAAACAAAATCAAAGCAAAAAATCATTCACTAAATTCCAATCCCCCCCAAGGGGGGGGGATTTCATTTCGGGGGGGGGGTTGAACCCCCAAAACCCCCCCCTGGCTACGCCCATGAATAATAATAATAATCTTTATTATCCGTATGGAAATTTGTCTTGCAATTTGTGCATTACACCAAACAAAAAACATTATAACTATAAGAAACCAAAGTGTACATTCACACCAGACTCACTCATAATTTACATGTGACAAAGTTTATACAAGATTGTTCTTATTTAATGATTTGATTGCCAGAGACTATCTAATGCCAGATTCTTTCCTCTGTCTCAGTGAGAGCAAACTGGAGCTTGTGTTTTCTTTTAGCACTCCGTGGGTGCAGACGACCTAAAGAAAACTTAAATAGCTTTTAGACTGAGGACAACGGCTATGTCTGTAGATCTGCAAACAGGGACGGACAGGGTGGCAAAATTGCCCAGGGCATTTTATACCATTCGGCCTATAACTTGTGTATCATATGATGGGCATCCAATTCTAGTTCTACCTGTCTACATTATTAAATGGTCCCTTTTACAACAGAATACTATAATACCTCTAACAATTTAATACTTTCTATGGTGGTATTCATGAGGCCCTTTTGGTGGTCCTACTCGCCCAATTGGGTACCAGCCCATCGGGCATTTGCCTGAATGCCAATATAGCCAGTCCGCCCCTGTCTGCTAATTATGCAGGTCTGTGTAGTCACGTGAAATACTGTAGGCCTTCTCATCCTTAATCGTAGGAACAGAAAAAAAAAAAGGCCTATTATAATTCACCATATTATAAACGTTTGTAGATCTATATAGGTTAGTATGTCTACGTACTGTTTCAAATCACGCACGTGTATTTAGTCTGTATATCTTCTGTACCGGTAAACACACTTCAAGTGTGTCAAAATGTTTAGATAACGTCCATCAACATTTGGGCTACATAAAAAGACCATACTCTGTTAATGCACACACTTAAGTCCAAAAGACTTCAGGGTACAATAGTACAAACAGTTAACTATCAATTGTACGGAAACAAGCTCAAAGGAAACAATTTTGTCATAAGTCCAATCTATAGCGTACATCTAGACCAGTGATGCTTAACCATATTTGTCCGGCGGGCCAGTTTAATTTCCGACACTCGTGTCGCGATCAACATCAACAAAGCGTTTAAAAAAAAAAAAGAAAATAGACAATAAGCCATTTTTATTTTACAAACCCGTGAATCTAGTACTTACATTAATTCTTGAGAAGTTTATCCTAAACCAACTTTTAAATATTCTGTTGCACAGATGAGAGGCCAAGCTAGTGCAGCGGTTCTCAACCTTTTTAGTGCCGCGACCCCCTCATATTATTCCCCACTAAGTAGAAACCCCTAACAATAATTTTTTTTGTTCATAGGCCAATGTAATTGTAAATTTGCTGTTATAAAATCGTTATCGTAATGCCTATATCTGATCTATGGCGTATCTATTTTCATTAATAGACGCTGAACACAGAAAAAAAAATTTTCTTTAAAAAAATGTATGTCTATAAGTTGCTTTAATTAACGTTTCTATTGTGTATTCACCTTATTATGTGCATACTAGTGTGACAATGTCAAAAGTATGGCGAAACGTGGAGGATGATATTAAATCAGGTCCACTATATTGCTACAAATGTGTAAATACGCCACAACCTTTGTTGGGAAAATTGGATTCTTGTAGGAGTCTTTGTAAGAGCACAATTAATGTCATCTTCAGCAACAAGTCGAATTCTTTTTTAGACTTTATAACTAACAGGCTGGAAAACATCGCTTCCCAAAAGATATAATCTTACTGTTAGAAATGGACGCAACACAATCTCAAATTGGGAAATCTGTGCAAAAACGTGGTCCAGAATTGTGTCACTGGCATTGAAAAACAATCATTTTTAGCTGCATCGCTTTTGAAGAGCTCAATAAATTCTTTCTGTCTTCCGACCATCTTCAACTTTGACTTCTAGAAAGTGTAAACAGAATGTCATGTAGATTTGGAAGTTTGGTGAAATTTCACTAGTACGCTAGTGCTAATGTTCTTTGACAGAAATTTCCATTGTAGTCTGTCTATCAGATTCAATGCCCTTTTTTTCCTCACAGAAAGCAGACACAATTGGCAAGATCTAAGTTTAATTTTCATCCAGTTTTCTTTGCCAAAGTGGACGTTTCATTTGGACGAACGGATCTTTTCAGACAAATTGAGCCATAATGTATTTGAATCCTTGCATTGTAACATTTTATTATTCAAGGTGACAAAGTTGTCTACCAGATCGGATATTTTCTGTATTTTTTTTTCTTTTTGCTTTCTGATAAAACCAGTAACCATGTGACAATGTGAAATAGCAGAACACTTTGAACGCATCAAACTCATTACCTAAAAAAAACCCCATTATCAATGAAAAAAAACCCATCTCTGCCATCAAACAATGATGTTACACACACTAACTCAAAGTGCCATCTGCATCCACTAACAAAATATCCGTCTTCCTAAATATGTCACCCTCATTTTTTTAAATTTTATTAAATTTATGTTGAACGGTCGTTTCATAGTTTGTAAATTAGACATCAATCCCAGTAATGTCCCTTTCTTTTGTTATCAGAAATGACAATGTATACCAACTAAGGTACAAATATGCTTGTTAAAAACAAAACAAAAAAAAATTCTGATGATTAATAGATTAAAAACCCAAATTTCCAATGATCTTTGGCGACCCCTGACAAATGGTCATTCGACCCCCAAAGGGTAGAACATTGAATCTAGAATCGTCCGTGAGAAGATTACGTAATATAGGTTTCGCAAGACTTATCACTGAAAATTAATTTAAATTAAGTGCTAGTAATTATTGTGATATTTGTTAACGTTTCTTTTCGGAGACTTAGAAAAGTTTCCGCAAACGGAGACGAGCTCAATTGTCGGAATCACTTGAAATCTGTGAAGCAGTGATGTCTAGCATTATAAATCTACCAGTTCCAGTAGCAGCTCTATCTGGGCACTTGACAGATTGACCGCAAATGGATTTTCAAAACGACTTACACAGTGGCGTAGCTAGGGTGGTGGGGGGAGGAGGGGAAGAATTTGAAAATCCCCCCCCCCCGGGCTTCCACTTGAGTGCGGGCCCCAAATGAGTGTTATTTACATTAAAAATTAAATATCGCACAAATTGCAGGGGCCACCAAAGAGGCCAAGTCCCCGGGACCCCAAACGATGGAAACTTCCTAGCCACGCCCCTGGACTTCAACCTAACACGATCATCATCACATGTTCCAGGCTGAACAAGAAGCCAAAAAGATTTTGTTTGTGATTAATTCAATGAAGCCATGGAGGCTCGGTTCCATTTGATTCAACAACTTTTCTAATCTTGCTTGTCAACCATACTTTTGGCACTATCAGTAGTAACTCTCGCTAATTCTCCCTAGTAATAGAATGATCCTGTGTGATGGTTGAAACCTCTTTGACAGGACTTCGGTAGAGGTGTTCCCTTGCATGTTCCTCATTGCTACTAACTTCTCTGATTTCAAAACTGCTGTTTGTACCGCCAAATACATACAATACGCTTTTGAGCGGCATAAGATGTCAGTAGACTCATCAGCGGCAATAGAAAACATTTCGAAATCTGCTTTGTCTGTTGGTTTTAAATGGAGATATTTACGCATGTCTTTAACTTGCCTTGTAACCGTCACGAGAAAGGTTGACAGCCTCAACAGCATTCTTCTTTTCAGAACTCATTTTTTCCATCATTGTTAGCAAGAAAATTTTTATGCATTTGCCGAGATGTCTTCTACTTAGACTGTGAACAACTCTGTAGCTAACTAGCCCTAAAGTCGACTCATTTTCTTATCTCTTTTTGGTAAATATTCTCATCAAACCTCCACTCTAGACGAAATGTAGCAATCACGTCTCAACCCAAGAATGTCGCCTTATTTATGTATGTGTTTGGTTTCATAAAGCTGTTTAATATTAAGTTATGTAAAAACAACCACTGTTTGTTTATAAAACAAATATGTTGACTAACTAACGGTATCAATTCCTTTACCCTAACGTAGAGAAATATTTTTTTACTCTTTTTTTTTCTGGAGAGGGGATTTTCTACTTTTGTGCTGACTATTCGGCGGTACGGATGTGGCCCGATGCCGTATTTTGGGCATCACTAATATGGGCTTCTACCTTAAGCCCAAAGTGCATCCCTTACTGAAAAAGGTCTTCTCAACAAAAAGAAAATAAAGTAATATTTTACTTAGATCAATTCAAGCCACAAAATCTAATAAATCCACCAACCGTATGTGATAGTTTAGTGTATGTAGTATATACTAGTTTTGTTGAGATCCTAATGTAGAAAGTCATGTAGGGGCTATTTTTTTAATCAACAAGTTTTTTGTTAAATATCTGGTGAAAGACACTATTCAATGGTGCCTCAAAATCGTAGCTACCAGTAACTGTACATATTTTCACTAAAAAGAAAAAAACAACATATAGGGCCTATGGCCCTGTGGTAGCCATTCTTTGGATTTGTTATTACATTGCTATACACTGAACGATTCTAAGATTCTATAATAGTATAATACAAATAATACAAATATTTGTAAAGAAAAATAATTATGGAATTAATTTATCTAATTATTATTTATTATTATTATTTTTTTTAACTTTATGATACCACGTTAATATATTTTTTTTTCTAAAATGAATAATTGGGTTAGGTGTTTAATTTTTATATACTTTTTTATAAACTGCCTTAGTTTCTTTAAATTTTCTATATAAGTTTTCCTTCTGTTTACAAAGCTTCTTTAATCTATTATTGAACCAGCATTCATTTATTTTGTTTGATGTGTATTTAGTTGGTATATGATTTCCTATAATGTTTAAAGATATAATGAAATTCCATAGCTCATCGACTGGTTGGTAAATGTCTTTTTCTGATAAGAATGTTTGTTGAAAGTTTAATGCAGCTTGGTGTAGTTGTGTTAGGTTGCATCTATTCCAGAGTAAGCTTTTTCTTTTGGGTTTTATATTGGCTACTGCTTTTATCTGACTGTGTATTTTAATGATTTCATGGTCTGATAGACCAGAGATAATATCATAATCTATTACTAATCTAGGTCTGTTGGTTAAGAAGAGATCTAATGAGTTGTTTAATGTAGTTGGTTTTTTAATGATTTGATCTAAACTTAGATTGTGTAAAGTTTCTGTGAAAAGCTCATTTATGTCCTTAAGGTTTTGATGTTTATCTATGGTTAGTGTTTTCCCATTTATATCAGGTAGGTTGAAATCACCCATAATCCAAAAAACTGCATTTTTATTTTTTTCTTTAAGTGTAGTTAACTGATTACATAGTTCTTGCATGTACTCTAAACTAGAATTTGGTGGTCTATTATTGCCTATTATTAGGGATGTTGAGGTGGTGTTGTTTTACAAAATGTAGATTCTATATTTTTTTGAGTTGGGTAAGGTAATTTATAGAATCTAAATGTTTTAACTAGTAGATATTTACAATAAAATATCATTCGTTTTTAATTAGATGAGGAACAGCCGCCATGTAAAGATTATCACTTCACAAGTTGAAAATTTAGAAGATTTAAAAAGCCAACTGGAAGCAATCCAAACCAATGTTTTAACAGTAAGTAGATATTTGATGCTTAGTTACGTTATCACGACAATGTAATTAATTCATAGATAATCTAATGTAACTCTGTGTGTGGTCATGTCTGGCTGGGGCATGGGCCACTAACAGGGGCGGAGTGGGTATCAAAATCGGCCCAAGCATTACCATATAAACCGGCCCACAAATGAATGGCATGTCATATCATGGGAGAGGGGGGGATTTTTTTTACCCCCCTCTGCAATGCATATGTATGTAATTAATCTTCATTACATTCTGACCTTTCATCTCTTTCCGGCGTTTTTTTGTTTAGCCTAGAATAGGTTCTACTATTAATTTGTGGAAAGTCAGTACACACCCAAAAGGACAGCTAGGGAGTCTGGGGGAGCGCTGTGAGCTCCCCCGATCCAAACTTTATTTCTGTTATTTTTAAGCTTTAAAAAAATGCATATTCTGAGCTCGCTACTCTTCCGCTAAAAAATTCAAGACCCAAATCTGCTTTTCAATGCACTTAATTAATGGAGTCCGGCGACTGGTAGAAAATGGGAACTATAGTTTTGCTTTAGTTTTTGTGTTGGAGGTGGAGGATAACCACAAAACCCCTTTTGGCTACACTTAGGAAATTCGGTAACTGTAGTTTGCTTAAGTTTGCCGCACTGGGGCATTAAGTAAAGTTTCATTTTCAGACAATGAGGTCTGAGGCAAGTGATGGTTTAAAGACCCCCTCCTCCCGGCTTCGCCGATGTGTCATATTATAAGTGTAAGCATAATTCTCTTCCAAATATATAGTTTGATAACGCATCGAAAACTGGATGTATGCTTGCGTAGGATTACATATTGTATTTTATTTATACATGTATGTAGTCGGAAAACTAAAAACAATACAATATTGTATAGGGTTAGGGTTAGCAGCCTTAATGAGTTTGAAACTTTTTGGTATTACTTATAGATTACAGACGTTTCTTAAAAAAATAAGATAGTTACGTCCTACGCATTTCATGTGTAAATCTAGTCATGCATGTTGATCTGTGACTTAAAATATGCTAAGTCATTTTTTTTCCTGGCTGACTCAGGCAACCCATTTCATTAAAAGATAAGAGAATGCAGAACGGTTAGATAGGCACGTACTAGTAGGCTACATTCTCAAAAAACGCGAATTGTAAATGAATATACCATGACCCATTATTTAAAATATAAATATAAATCTCCTTTCATTAAATATCGGATTTGACAGCGCTTGAGGCTTATAAATTATTATAATAACTATAAAAATTTCCATCATTAATGATTTCATACTAAGCATACTAAGCATAAGTTTGCCATTAATTATAATAGTAAAAAATGATTTATATCTAGATTTTAAAAAAAAATTAAATAATATTTTTTTGTAAGCCTTAAGTGTAGCATCTATGTTATTATAAAAAATAAAGAAAACTTACTTTTTCTGTACAAATCGTAGAAAGAAAAACTCTATATCCATATTGAGGTAGTTGAGCTGTGAATAAGTTGAGTGGTTTTCAATTTTGCGTCGGTGTGCGTGTATAAGTTAATTCCTATTAAGTATTGTTAAAGAGCTTCTTCTTCTTCTTCTTCCTCGTTCTCATTTTAATGTTGGAGCCTTCAGACCAATATATGAGATGAACTGTGCAGTGATTACCAAACCAGGGAGTTCTCC